>NC_050521.1:29159354-29164271 GCF_002922805.2 Oryzias melastigma | reverse complement strand
TGCACTCTGCCACAGCTGCTGAGGTTCAGATCTACAGAACTTCCCAATCTTGACCCATCTTGAAAGACGAGCTGCTCCAAGCCTATATGTCACATACCGACACACACATGCTGGCCGGACTCAAACCCACGCCTCTGTGACCAACCACCCCTGTATTCTGATCTGAGCGGCTCGGTCTAACTGGACTAAGAATAGTCTACTGCTGACACATCAGGTCTTCGCGTGACGGTAAAGTTCCTGAGGTTATTCTGTTTCCTGTGAGGAGCTCCACCGCAGCAGAACGTCTGACATCTAAAATAATAAATATAACAATAATAAGCGTAGCAATAAACATGACAAATAAATGTAAGAATAATAAATGTAGGAATAATAAATGTAAGAATAATAAATGTAGGAATAATAATCATGACAATAATAAATCACTTTCATGAGAGAAACCACAGAAAAACGTGGAATACCTGATGTTTGTGTCATTGGCTGGACTGAGTAGGATCATCTACCTCTACCCTTCACCTTCAGATCAGTGGAGGTCCAGAACCGACATGGGTCCGGTTCCTGGTCCCGACAGAAGAATGTCTGAGGCAGAGAGCAGCTTTGGGGTTCCACCAGAACCTGATCTTCATTGGTTTTGAATGACAGCATTGATATGGACCTTCTGTATGATCTGCTGCTGCTAGAACCTCAGCTTCTGTTCTGGAGGGACGGGTTGTAGACCTGATGGGGGGAGTCAGTCCTCGGTAATGCCCCCTGGTTGATACCTGAACACTGACGGTCTGCAGAGAAGATCCAGACTGAGAGCCTGATGGTTCTGAGGAGAGACCCGTTTGATGTTCTGCTCCTGTGAGGGGGTCGCAGTGCCAGGATGTTGACATTCAGCTGAAGTCTGGTGTCAACCTGACTGCGGCGTTGGTCCGGTCGCCTCTGACGCTCACGCCTGATCTCTGCAGGAGCTGACGGACCTGTCCAGAGACCCTCCGGCTCAGTGTTCTGCCGGTCCAGTCGGGGAAGACAGTAAGAGAAGCTTTGCTGCAGCGTTCCTTCCGTCCTCACCTTCACTCCTGACCTGCTCTCCCTCTGTTTTACAGTGTTTCACTGGCAGGCAACAATAATGGGTCCAGTAAGTATGACGCCGCAGTCACATGACCACATGCCGTCCTCATGGGTTCTGGATAGAACTTATGTAATAAAAAGAACCACATGCTTTTTAGAGTCACAGTTTTAGAGTCGCGGTTTTAGAGTCGCGGTTTTAGAGTCACAGTTTTAGAGTCGCGGTTTTAGAGTCGCGGTTTTAGAGTCACAGTTTTAGAGTCACAGTTTTAGAGTCACGGTTTTAGAGTCACAGTTTTAGAGTCACGGTTTTAGAGTCACGGTTTTAGAGTCGCGGTTTTAGAGTCACAGTTTTAGAGTCGCGGTTTTAGAGTCGCGGTTTTAGAGTCACAGTTTTAGAGTCACAGTTTTAGAGTCACGGTTTTAGAGTCACGGTTTTAGAGTCACGGTTTTAGAGTCACGGTTTTAGAGTCGCGGTTTTAGAGTCACGGTTTTAGAGTCACGGTTTTAGAGTCGCGGTTTTAGAGTCACAGTTTTAGAGTCACACTTCAAATCACTATATCATTGCATTTTACAAAGAGAAGAGGGACGTGTCAGAGTTTACTACTTTGCATTCTCTCACTATCCCGCTGCTATAAACCCCTCCCACCAGTTGTGTTTTGTGTTGTCCTGTGTTGTGTGTCTGTTATGTTGACCTGTGTTGTGTGTCTTTTGCAGCCTGACAGTCCCTACCAGGGCGGCGTGTTTTTTCTGACCATTCATTTCCCGACAGACTATCCCTTCAAACCGCCGAAGGTCAGTGAACGCACCACACTGCTTCCTGTTGCTGTTTTTTCTGGTAACGTTTGGTCTCCAGAATTCTCCTCCGGTCTTTCCTCGTTCAGGTTGCCTTCACAACAAGAATTTATCACCCAAACATCAACAGCAACGGCAGCATCTGCTTGGACATCTTGAGGTCTCAGTGGTCTCCTGCACTAACCATCTCTAAAGGTGAGGACCGCCGTCACGGCTGCGACTGTCCTTTCTCAGAAAGATTTCTGTGTGGACTGTAGCATACACTACTGTATGTTATGGAGAGAAAACCGAACAACTGCTTGTGATGGAGCATTATGGGTACTGTAGTCCAGAGCCTGGTAGAGCCATGCTGACTGTGCCTTAACACCAAGAATCAGTTTGTTTGTTGTGGAGTTATTGTCAATGCAGTTTGTTTGCCGTGTTGTTCTCTGTAAAGGAGAACAACACAGTTCACTAAACAAACTTCCCATCAACCCCTCTGATACAAACACATTGGACACAGAATCTCTGACATCAACAACTGCCCACCTCAACCACACTCTCTGTTCCAGACCCTCCAGGATTTCGCGGCAGATTTTATGATTGTTACACCTTAAAATAACTGATGTTGCGGCGACAGAAGCTGTGATGTTTTTTTTTTATACATATTTATTTGAAAAGCACCTGAAAATGTTAATTATGAAATAAAACTCCCATTCTCATATTCCAACTCTTTTATTGTGACACATGCACTAGAAAACTATTTCAACATCACCTTGTATAATGTTGTGCTGTCATTTAACCTGAATAGAAACGTGAAACACAAAATGTAACCTAAATATTTGTGTTTCGATTTAAATATACTTCAGATTAAAATGATTTTCCAGGGAAAAATTATATCTTTAAAAAAATCAGTACAATCAGATTAATCTTCAGATCTCCATGGAGGAGGAGGTTCTACATGGAGTTATTTTCCTGCAGACTCGCGTTTGCGCCTGTAGTGGGGTGGGGAAAGATAAAAAAACTAGAAAAAGACTGGAGAGTAACGATGAAAGAGAGCAAGAGATAGTTGCGATCGCAAATTCCTGGAGGGTCTGCCTTTTTTAACGTTTCCTCTTCTTTAACACCAACCTTCCTCATGTCCTCCATCCATGAACCTCCTCTTTGCTCTTCTCTCTCCATCCTCTGCATTCTTTCATCTTCATCCTCACTCTTCCAAACATCTCCACCTGCCTCCACTGATCTCCAGAACACCTGGATGATCTGTTCCTCTGATGGATTCATTCCTGGTCTCTCCCTCAGAGAACCTCAAAAACATTCTAAAACAGCAATTAAGTTAGCAGGAGAAAGTGTAGACAAAGGGATGATGGGAAATGAGTGCAGGTTTAGTCTGTACCAACAGTCCTCCTCACAAACTTCTGAACTCCTGCCGCTCTGCAGAAACTATGTCCTAGAAAATGACTCAGACAACTCAGAAAACAGAATTATGATTAGAAGAAGACCGGGAACGCTTTATAATAGTTCAGAAAAGGATCGGAGCGGAACTTTCAGTTTCAACTCTTATGTTTACATGTCAGATAACTGAACTGAATGATGCTCAAAGGTTTATTATTCATTTATAACATTTTCATGTCTTCAATAAATAAAAAGAAGATTCTACTCTAATGTTGTGATTTTTATAATTGATAGTGAAAACAGAAAAGTGTCACATTTGATTCTCTAGAATTGATTCCAGTAAATCTGCAGCAGAAAGATCTCCATGTTTTATTTTGAAAGGAACTTGTGGGAGCTGCTGTCAAAATTAAAAGAAACTCAGTAGAACTTCAGTTATAATAGAATTGTTTTAAATGTTATCCCTTAATAGTAAAGTCTGGTTTTCTGAATGGACACTCTGCGGTTTTTAACCGGGTTGGGTCCATCAGAACCGGGCCCAAACAGCTCCTTTAGTTTCAAAGGTTGCAGACCTCTTTAGAGGAAGTCTTTGCTTCTACCGGTTCCTTCTGCAGCCAGCAGGTGGCGCCATGGCTCTGAGCTGCAGGTGGAGCAGAATCTCTGATTGTCCCGTCTCTGTCCACAGTTCTTTTGTCCATCTGTTCTCTGTTATGTGACCCCAATCCCGACGACCCGCTAGTGCCCGAAATCGCCCGCATCTACAAAACAGACCCAGTCAGGTGAGTGCAGACCCCCATCGGACAGAATCTGAACATCAGAGTTTATCTGGAACTCTCATCGAATCATAGAACGCTCATCGTAGAACGCTCATCATAGAACGCTCATGGTAGAACGCTCATGGTAGAACGCTCATCGTAGAACGCTCATGGTAGAACGCTCATCGTAGAACGCTCATGGTAGAACGCTCATGGTAGAACACTCATGGTAGAACGCTCATCATAGAACGCTCATGGTAGAACGCTCATGGTAGAACGCTCTTCATAGAACGCTCATGGTAGAACGCTCATCGTAGAACGCTCTTCATAGAACGCTCATGGTAGAACGCTCTTCATAGAACGCTCATGGTAGAACGCTCTTCATAGAACGCTCATCGTAGAACGCTCATGGTAGAACGCTCATCGTAGAACGCTCATCGTAGAACGCTCATGGTAGAACGCTCATCGTAGAACGCTCATGGTAGAACGCTCATGGTAGAACGCTCATCGTAGAACGCTCATCATAGAACGCTCATCATAGAACGCTCATCGTAGAACGCTCATCGTAGAACGCTCATGGTAGAACGCTCATCGTAGAACGCTCATCGTAGAACGCTCATCGTAGAACGCTCATCATAGAACGCTCTTCATAGAACGCTCATCATAGAACGCTCTTCGTAGAACGGTCATGATAGAAAGCTCATCATAGAACGCTCTTCTTAGAACGCTCATGGTAGAACGCTCATCATAGAACGCTCATGGTAGAACGCTCATCATAGAACGCTCTTCATAGAACGCTCATCATAGAAAGCTCATCATAGAACGCTCTTCGTAGAACGCTCATCATAGAACGCTCTCCTTAGAACTGTGGATGATCTGTCCAGACTTTATTCACTGGATGCAGCAGAAAGATTTAACACAAAATTATGTGTTTTTGTGTTAAACTTTT
>NC_050521.1:29156429-29159337 GCF_002922805.2 Oryzias melastigma | reverse complement strand
GCTCATCGTAGAACGCTCATGGTAGAACGCTCATGGTAGAACGCTCATGGTAGAACGCTCATGGTAGAACGCTCATGATAGAACGCTCATGGTAGAACGCTCATGATAGAACGCTCATGGTAGAACGCTCATGGTAGAACGCTCATGGTAGAACGCTCATCATAGAACGCTCATCATAGAGCGCTCATCGTAGAACGCTCATCATAGAACGCTCATCGTAGAACTTTCATCGTAGAACGCTCATCGTAGAACGCTCATCATAGAACGCTCATCGTAGAACGCTCATCATAGAACGCTCATCGTAGAACGCCCATGGTAGAACGCTCTTCATAGAACGCTCATCGTAGAACGCTCATCATAGAACGCTCTTCGTAGAACTGCGGATGATCTGTCCAGACTTTATTCACTGGATGCAGCAGAAAGATTTAACACAAAATTATGTGTTTTTGTGTTAAACTTTTCTACTAGAACTCTTTGCTGTGATTCCGTCTACCACAGTCAAAGGTTTGTGCGCTGTGGGGGGGCATTTTCAGTGCAATGTATACAAATCAGCTGATTTCACTCTTAACATCTGAACTCGTTGTGTAGTTGTTTGTTGTGCAGTTCTTTGTGTAACACTGGTGTTGTTAGCCACAGCGCTCACACCGCTGTGTGCGTCGTCTCTGCTGCAGGTACAACAAGACAGCCCAGGACTGGACCCAGAAGTACGCCATGTGACCCGCTAGACTCACCTGACTTCTCCCGTGGCCACGCCCCCTTTCAGCTTTTTGTTCCTCCTGGTTTCCGTTCGTCCCGACGCCGAATCCTCCGCTCGTCCGCTGGAACGGTGAAGGTGCCAGCTGCCGAGCGGGCGGACTCACCTGGAAGACGTCATTCGTGCATGTGGTGGCGGTCCCGGTGCTGAAGGCCCGTTTGAGAGGGGAAGGCCAAAGCTTCTGTCCGTTTGTGTTCCCGGAGTTCTTAGACGAGAGCCGCTAGTCCGTCAGAGGCACCGGCTGATCAACCGCTCGCTGTGGGAGGGGTCAATAAAGCTGAACAGACCGCAGCGCCGCCGTGTCCTGTCTTCTTCTCAGCATGCTCCAGAACCACCTGCCCTCATCCAGACAGGACCTGAGCAAAGGTTCTGGTTTGATTCTGGTCAGGAACTTTGATGGTCGAGTCCGACCTTCATGGAAACACGTGGAGAACCGTCCGCCTGAAGACACGGGCCGGTTCTGTTCCTCAGAGAAATGATGGTCCTGATGGGTTCAGAGCACTGAGCCTCTGAATGAGGAGAACCTGCTCCAGAACCTGGTTCTGTTCTGGAGCAGGTTCTTCACAGAAAGAAGGTCCAGAACAACCTGTTACTCCAAAGACCACACCCACCATCAGGTAGATACCAGGATCCTCCTCTGTGCTCGCTCTCTTGATCACCTATGACCCCTCCCTCCAGTGTAAAGTAATCTGATTATTTCTGCAGATGACCTCTGACCTCTGCTGAGAGTCTGCAGGGAGCAGAGAGAGATGATTATTCTTTTTATCAGTTCTGAAAAGGCCGCTTGGGTGGAGTCAAAACACTCCCTTCCCAACCAATCACTGATTTCTCTGTTAATGAGGGCGGGGCTAAGCCGCTGATTTGGCCCTAGAGGCCTCCAGAAGAAGGGAGCGTCGAGCAGCATTGTACAAAAACGTCTTTATTAAAAACAGCTGAGGTGAGTTCTACAGTACAGAAAGGAATCTTTGATGCTGGACTGCATTTCCCACAATGCTTCATATCTTACTGCTCTCTGCAGTAAAGTTTGGCTCAAGGCGATGGGAGAAACGTTCGAGATGTTTGCAGGGTTCTGGCCCGGTTCAGGTGTTGGCGTCACATGATCAGCTGTGTTCAGCCGACCCGGTGACTCGTCTGGAAGTTGGGTTCTGGTTCAAAGAAGTTCTGTTGTCCAGATCAAATGTTTCAGACTCCCGAGGTCCAAACTCCACTCTGGAAGTTCTGCTCTTGGACGGGGAACCAGCTCCCCACTCAAATCCAGGAGGCGGGGCTGCATGTCTGAGGCTCCGCCCCCACCTGAGGATCCCAGATTTACAGCAAGGAGTTCTGGGACAGAGTTTTAGAAGGACTTTGAGCAGAACCTCAGCAGGGTTCTACAAGACTTTCTCCATCTGGGTCACCATAAAACTGGAGCTCATTCCAAGACGACTGCAGAAAGGGTTTATGGGTAGTGACAGAGGTCAGGCGGTGGACAGTTCCACGCCGCTGTCGCAGACGCCACTGTCCATCCCAACGTCGGCCTTCAGGTCCAGAACCGGGCTTCCTGCAAACACACCACAGCTGATCAGCGCTGCGGTCGCCACGGCAATGGCAGAACCCTCACACCATGGCGCCACTGCCCACCCTTCGTCTGATTGGCTGTGGGCGTCTCCTGCAGCGCCTCCTCCAGGACGCTCAGAGCGTGACCTCCCCCAGCGGCTCTGAGAGCGGTCAGCAGGTCTCGGACCGTCCCGCCAGACACCTGCAAGGCAAACAGAACCTCAGAACCGTGTCTCCGTGTTCCAGGCCCGTGTGGCGTTGGCAGAACCTCGTAGCTGTCCAGCAGGGTCTTGGTGGGGGAGGGGCTGAGTCGGAAGGCCGTGTTGAGGATCCCCAGACCCAGACCGTGAGCCAGGTTCTCCCAGCATCCTTCACTCTCCAGAGCTCGGCACAGCGCCAGCTTCACCTGCGAGTCCAGACTCGCCAGGTCACCTTTATGGGTCACAGCAGACATGAGGGAGGGGGAGGAACACCTGGTGGTTAAGAGGGGGCGGAGCTTACCCTGAGGAGGGGGGAAGGTTCTGTCCAGAGATTGAGGTTTGTAGTCCGATCCGTTCAGGAGATCCAGAACCTGCAGTACAGAACCCTTCAAAACCTGATCTGAACCACACAGGGACC
>NC_050521.1:29139575-29153680 GCF_002922805.2 Oryzias melastigma | reverse complement strand
CAGAAACACAACACACACCTGTTACTACACAACTAACGACAGAAACACAGCTGTTACTTCACAACTAACGACAGAAACACAACACACAACTGTTACTACACAACTAAGGAGAAAAACACAACTGTTACTACACAACGAACAAGAAAAACAACACACACCTGTTACTACACAACTAACGAGATAAACACAAAACACAACTTTTACTACACAACTAACGACAGAAACACAACACACACCTGTTACTACACAACTAACAACAGAAACACAACACACACCTGTTACTGCACAACTAACGACAGAAACACAACACACACCTGTTACTACACAACTAACGACAAAAGTACAACACACAACTGTTACTACACAACTAACGAGAAAAACAAAACTGTTACTACACCACTAACAACAGAAACACAACACACACCTGTTACTACACAACTAACGACAGAAACACAACACACAACTGTTACTACACAACTAACGACAAAAGTACAACACACAGCTATTACTACACAACGAACGACAGAAACTCAACACACAACTGTTACTACACAACTAACGACAAAAGTACAACACACACCTGTTACTACACAACTAACGACAGAAGCACAACTGTTACTACACAACTAACGACAGAAACACAACTGTTACTACACAACTAACAACAGAAACACAACTGTTACTACACAACTAACGACAGAAACACAACACACACCTGTTACTACACAACTAACGACAGAAACACAACACACAACTGTGGTCCGCAGTACACACGTGTCCCGAACCGTGGCTTCTGACCACGGATTATCCGTGATCCGTCACACTCCTACCTGTTACTACACAACTACACACAACAGTTGTGTGTAGTTGTGTAGCAGTCAGTCTAACGTTTTACCTGCAGCCATCAATAGAGCCGTCAGCTTGACGGAGCCCCGCCCAGCGGCGATGTGCAGAGGGGTGGAGCCATTAAAGGTGCAGCTGTCCACGTCTGCGTTTCCCTGATGACACAAGCGTACATTTTTAGTGGGTTTAGCAGAGGGGGCGTGGCCATCTCTCCTGCCATCGTCCAGCACCTCCAGCAGCAGGCAGCCAGCGAGCGACACGTTGTCGGTCTCGGTGGCGAGGTGGAGCGCCGTTCGTCCACAGCTGCAGTCCTGAGCCTCAACGTTAGCCCCGCCCTCCAACAGCTCTCTGACAGACGACAGCTGATTGGCCAGGACAGCCAGGTGGAGAGCACACATACCTGTAACCACGGAAACCAAGCAGGAGCCTTGAAACCTCTGGCCTTCAGGTGTGTGTGTTTGTGAGTTGTGTACCTGCTGTGTTGGTGTGCTCCAGCAGCGCTCTCAGCTCTTTGTGTTGGAGTAAAAACTGGACCATCCCGCCTCCTTCCTGCTGAGCTGCCAGGTGCACCACCGTGTTACCATGACGATCCGTCGCTGTCGGGTCGGCACCGGCCCAGAGCAGTGTCTCAACTGCCTCCTTCTGCTGGGTGATCACCGCCAAGTGCAAAGGAGTCTGGGAAATTAAGTCAGTCAGTAAATGAATGGTGTTTCTATGGCTGTGCTGCTGGAGGAGGTGCTGCAGGGGGAGGTGCTGCAGGAGGAGGTGCTGCAGGGGGAGGTAATGCAGGAGGAGGTGCTGCAGGGGGAGGTAATGCAGGAGGAGGTGCTGCAGGAGGAGGTGCTGCAGGGGGAGGTGCTGCAGGAGGAGGTGCTGCAGGAGGAGGTGCTGCAGGAGGAGGTGATGCAGGAGGAGGTGATGCAGGAGGAGAAGCTCCAGGAGGAGAAGCTGCAGGGGGAGAAGCTGTAGGGGGAGGTGCTCCAGGAGGAGGTGCTGCAGGGGGAGGTGCTGCTGGTGGAGAAGCTGTAGGGGGAGGTGCTGCAGGAGGAGGTACTGCTGGAGGAGGTACTGCAGGAGGAGGTGCTGTAGGGGGAGGTGCTGCAGGAGGAGGTCCTGCTGGAGGAGGTACTGCTGGAGGAGGTGCTGCAGGAGGAGAAGCTGCATCGAGCTGCTCTGAGATCAAAAGTTCAGGCTGGAAGGTCTCCTCCTTTCAGAATTCCTGATCCCAGATTCTCCCAAATCCCAGCTGTTTCTAAGCTGTCTGTCTGGAAAAGGAGCGCCCTTACCTGGTACAGGTGGTTCCTGGCGTTGAGAACCTGGTCTCCGGGCAGAGCGGTCACCACCTGCGTCAGACTCCTCAGCGCCTCCTGTTGGCCGTGCAGCACAGCCAGATGCAGCCCGCTGAGGGAGAGAGGAGCGTCAGGAACAGCAGAACACGGATCAGGATGAAGACGTGGAGGACCTGGACTGACGTGTCTCCGTCCTCGTCCTGCGCCGCCAGTAGCAGGCGCTGTGGAGCCAGCAGGTACGCAGAGTCTCCAGTGACCGAGAAGTGGAAGAGCGCCCCCAGCTGCCTCCAGACGGCCTCCACCAGCCAGCGCTCTGTCACAAACACGGGAATCGAACAGTCCACACCTGAGCTGCAGCGGTGCGGCGCCGCCGTGAATCTGTGCACACCTTTGGCTGCTTCCTGCTCCTCACAGACCCCGCCCTCCTCCTCAGCCATCGGGCCTCTCCTCTGAGCCGACGCTCGCCGGGCGGCACCGGAGGTGGGGTCATCGTCGGGGTGGCCGTCATCGCCGCTGTCATCGCTGCCGTCAGTGCCGTCCGAAGCCCCGCCCTGCGAGGCTTCAACACAAACGAAGCTTTAGAACACCTCCCGGTCCCAACCGTCGGACCGGTTCTGACCGGGTTCAGCCTCACCGTGTTTCATGGCTCCTCCCAGCCCGGCTGAGTAGCCGCTGGAGAACCCTCCTCCTCCTCCTCCTCCGTAACCGTAGCCCGGGAAACCCTGTAAGAACCCTGGAAGCACAGAGGACGTCCATCACTCCATCACGGTGGCGTTTCTCACACCAAGGTTGGTTCTCCCGGCGCACCTCCCCCTCCGGTCGCTCCAGGGCCTCCTGCTGCAGCGGAACTTCCTCCTCCTCCTCGGTACAGACCTCCTCCTCCGTGACCGCTGAAGTCCTGGAAGTTCGGCAGCATCTTCTGTCTTTTCCTCTGCACCTCCTCCTTATCTGAACGAGCAGATGGGGGGGCACTCATACAGACACCTGAAGCAGCTGAAATCTGGGGGCGGAGTCACGTGCCGTACCTATGTTCTGGGGGTGGTAGGTGAACGGTTTGGGCTCGCTGGTCTCATTGTCGGACTTCCTCTTCAGCTGGACGAACACCGACGTGGGCTTCTGCAGGTTCAGGTCCCGGTACTTCGGAGTCTTGAATACGATGGCAAACTGTTGCCATAACAACGACACAGAACATCAGCAGAGCGCGGCTCATCGCGGCTCGGTGCAGAATCACGCCGATAAACGGCGCGCTGCAGCACCACCTGCTGGTACCGACCTGCCGGTGGACGTCTGTGGGGGAGAAGTCTCCTAAAGCCTCCCAGGTGAGACCCGACTCGTCCTCTTCGTAGAACCTCACCTGGATGTCGTCTGCAGACAGACAGGTGTTAGTGAACGCTCAGAGCCTTCATCAGTCTAAGGCCCGACCCGAATTCTCCCCTTCGTTTATCCCTCCATGTTCGCTCCAAACGGAGGGTGATGAAAAAATAGTGACAAATATTTTGGACGTGACTTTTGTTCGATGATGTCATCAACATCACTGGTCCGCTAGCGTTAGCGGGGAGCTTCCAGGGCTTGAATAAACAAAGCAACAGCGGTTTTATAACTTTAAAAAGGTCACAGTACAAACTGACTTACATCTAAATGTAAACGTCTGTGGTTCAGAGAGCACCAACATGAAGAAAAGAGGTTCACTCTCGCGATAGCAGACTTTGGACCCCTCTGTTCAGAGTGTGAAACTTAAAAATAATAATCCGGACACGACTTTGACTTCAACTGCGACTCCAAATCAAGGGGGAGGGAGAAGGGGAGTATTGGGATCAGGCTTTAGTCAGTCTTCATCAGTCTGCCCTCCTCTTCCTCACAGTCAAGTCCATAAAGAGTCAACAGAACAAATCTGGAAACCTGATCGACCAGTAAGACTCCTCTGCTCGGTCACATGACCGTCAGCCTGTCATCTATCCATTTTCTTCCTCTCATCAGGACCAGATTTTGGGCAGGAAAGCACCCCAGACTTCCCTCTCCCCTTCACTTCCTCCATCTCCTCTGGGGCCCCCGAGGCGCTCCCAGCTGAAAGATCAAGGTTGTGTCCGAATCCCCGCTACTCAATCTATGCATTGCGTGTTTAAATGTAATTCTTGAATAAACCCTGCACATTTTCCCCATCAACACAGTGGAGTCATAAAAAAACGTCGTGAAATGTTCGTATTTATTCGATGTACACTTGGTGAAATCGTTGAGGTCATATCCAGTGTTTAGAAAAACAAAAGAATAGCAGTGAGCATGGTGTCTGAATTACCTTGTCCAGCTGGACCTGGTGAGTTTTTCTGTTTCTACCTCGCAGTTCTCACCTTTCTGGACCTTGTCGCAGAGCAGGTAGACCTCCTCCCCTCCAGTCACGCAGCCAGCCGTCCGGTCCATCCTCACTATCTTCAAGTTGGAGGCGTTTGGAGCCTCTAAGGGGGGAAGCAAAGCAGCGCTCAGAAGAAAGTCCCAGGATGACCTTCAGAGATCTGCATGAAGGTCATCACAGGACGTTCATGCAGATGCTGACGGTCTCCTAACAGAACAGTCTCTGTCTGGTTTTAACCATCCCTGCAGCGGCGTTCTGTAGCTGCAGAGGACGCCGTCAGTCTAGAAAACACTTTGATTTGGGCAGAAGACTGAAGACTGTCAAACGCTCATGCGGGGGCGTCACTGTCTGCTCCTCAGAATGTCTGAAGCACCTCCTGCAGCTCCTCACTGCTCCTCTTTCCCCTGCAGAGTCTGAGCATCCTCATTTTCCCGCCCTTTCCCTGCGCTCCGGTGTGGTGGATCTGAACTCACTGCTGTCGTAGATGGGCTCGGACACCACGGGTTCCAACCGTCGGGTGAAACCCCCGTCGCTGTCGGGGAGGAAGGCGGTGAACATGAGGCGGACCACGCTGAGGTCCATCTCCTTGGCCTGGCTGGCTGCTGCGCTGCTGATCACACAGCGCTGATGTTCTGAGGAGGAACGGGGAAAACTGGACCGTAAACGACACAGAGTTCTGACATCAAACCTTCGCGAATGCAGCATAAGCACACACCCCCCACAGCTGTGGTGTAGCGGAAAGCCATCCGCTACATCAGCTCCTTCAATGGGCTGGACGTTGATGCTCAGATAGATCTAGCTAGATCTAAGTAGATCCAGGTAGATCTGGGTAGATCCAGGTAGATCTAGATGGATCCAGCTAGATCTAAGTAGATCCATGTAGATCTAGATAGATTCAGATAGATCTAAGTAGATCCAGGTGTCTTCAGCCAAGATCAGATAACCCTGGGCTTATTGTTCTATGAAGCTTTGATTTTGAGGGATTAAAGAAAAGTCAAAATATTTGTGAGAACGTGTGTAGAGAAGTTTCACTGCTTTAGATCGGACTGATCCAATGTTTTTGGACCGCTGTGAAGCGCATTAGTGGGTTATATAAATAAAGTTGAAAACATCTGTAACACAAAGAATACTTGGTGGAGTTCACTCTCCAATCTCATGTTATTTTAATATGTAACTCTTGTGATAAACAGGAAGACTATTCCAAACAATCCTGTGTATCAGGAAGTGAGCCCTAACACAGAGACTCCAGAACCATCAGAACCAACACCAGTGTAACCTCTAGAGCTGAGCCCGGCACTGACCGCTGAGCTCTCGCGGGACGCGGACCTCCCCCTGCACGGCGTCGACCTCCGGATGGATGGAGATGCTGCAGTTGTAGCCCATCCTGAAGGCTTCGATCATGCGGTCCTCCAGAGTCTTGGCCACGTTCTTCTTGGTCACATGGAGGATCCCCAGGTTAGGGAAACTGACGGGAAAACACAGGTGAGCGGCGTTGGTTCAACACCTTCAGAGCGGCAGCGTGAGGCGCAGACCTGATGGTGGCTTCTTTGGACTGCAGGTCGGCGATACAGATTCCTTTATCGCACTGCTTCCCCACAAGACTGTGAGCGTGAAGCTGCGGGCTGGGGGTCAGCGCCGTCACCAACTGGACCACCACCCGGGCCTGGCCCTGATAGTTACAGATCTGAATCAAAACAGCAAAGGTGGGCAGGTTAACAGGAGGCTGAAGAGGTCAAGATCACAGTTCTGTTTCCATGACAACATCAAAGACAGAAATCTGCTCTCACTTACGCTGAGACTAAAATGAGGAGATGGAGATGAGAGAACATGAAACATAGAAGTGAATTCATCTGACAGATGACAGTGATGTGGAATGCTTAGTGGAACTCTCCAATATATTATAGCGGAAAGTTACAGTCAGTTTGGTTGATCTTATATCAGAATACTTTTCATCTTTTCTAACAAATGCTTTCTCAGTTCTACAAAACACAGTGATGAGTGACATGGTTTACATGGGCTAGACCAGGACTGCCCATTCCTGGTCCTCCAGAGCTACCACCCTGCCTGTTTTCCAGATGTCCACGCCCTGCTAGTTGCTGATTAGCTCAGTCAGATGTCTTGACATTCTGATTGAATGAACACACCTGGTCCAGGTAATCAACAGCAAGCAGTGCAAGGAGATCTGGAAAACAGGTAGGGTGGTACCTCTTGTGGACCTGGAATGGGCACCTCTAGGCTAGACTGTGGAAATGGATAGTTGTAGACGATGGATTTAAGGTTATAGATGGATTATAGATGGATTTAAGGTTATAGATGGATTTAAGGTTATAGATGGATTATAGATGGATTTAAGGTTATAGATGGATTATAGATGGATTTAAGGTTATAGATGGATTATAGATGGATTGAAGATTGTAGATGGATTATAGATGGATTTAAGGTCGTAGATGGATTATAGATGGATTGAAGATTGTAGATGGATTATAGATGAATTTAAGGTTATAGATGGATTATAGATGGATTTAAGGTTATAGATGGATTATAGATGGATTTAAGTTTATAGATGGATTATAGATGGATTGAAGATTGTAGATGGATTGAAGATTGTAGATGGATTATAGATGGATTTAAGGTTATAGATGGATTATAGATGGATTTAAGGTTATAGATGGATTATAGATGAATTTAAGGTTATAGATGGATTATAGATGGATTTAAGGTTATAGATGGATTATAGATGGATTGAAGATTATAGATGGATTATAGATGGATTTAAGGTTATAGATGGATTATAGATGGATTGAAGATTATAGATGGATTATAGATGGATTGAAGATTGTAGATGGATTATAGATGGATTTAAGGTTATAGATGGATTATAGATGAATTTAAGGTTATAGATGGATTATAGATGGATTTAAGGTCGTAGATGGATTATAGATGGATTGAAGATTGTAGATGGATTATAGATGGATTTAAGGTTGTAGATGGATTTAAGGTTGTAGATGGATAATAGATGGATTTAAGGTTGTAGATGGATTATAGATGGATTGAAGATTGTAGATGGATTATAGATGAATTTAAGGTTGTAGATGGATTATAGATGAATTTAAGGTTATAGATGGATTTAAGGTTGTAGATGGATAATAGATGGATTTAAGGTTGTAGATGGATTATAGATGGATTGAAGATTGTAGATGGATTATAGATGAATTTAAGGTTATAGATGGATTTAAGGTTGTAGATGGATTTAAGGTCATAGATGTATTTAAGGTTGTGGATGGATTGTAGATGGATTTAAGGTTGTAAATGGATTATAGATGGATTAAGTTGTAGATGGATTATAGATTGATTTAAGGTGGTAGATGGATTTGTAGATGTATTTAAGGTTGTAGATGGATTAAAGGTTGTAGATGGATTATAGATTGATTTAAGGTTGTAGATAGATTTATAGATAGATTTAGGGTTGTAGATGGATTTAAGGTTGTAGATGGATTGAAGATTGTAGATGGATTATAGATGGATTTAAGGTTGTTGATGGATTCTAGATGGATTTAAGGTTATAGATGGATTATAGATGAATTTAAGGTTGTAGATGGATTATAGATGAATTTAAGGTTATAGATGGATTATAGATGGATTTAAGGTTATAGATGGATTGAAGATTGTAGATGGATTATAGATGGATTTAAGGTTGTAGATGGATTTGAGGTTGTAGACTGTCTTCTCAGGGTTTTTCTCTGGCTTAGACACTGATGTCACTTTTTGAGTGGTAAAAATGTCAGAGGAAAATGATGATGCAACGCCTCCATGTTTAACGTGATATTTAAGGATGTGAAGTTTGTGAACTTTTCTGTGACAGATCTGCAGAACTTCTTCTGGTTATTTCCTCTCTAACAGGCTTTTCCTGAGCTGCACAGAGAGGAAATCAGAGATCAGGGTTCCTGTTTGTGAGCATCATGCCACAGCACATATTTGCCTGCAGGAGTGTTGCAACTGCTCTGTCAAACAAACACGAGCCCACTTCCTCTTCCCGGTCGGGTCGGCTTCGTGAAGCGATCCGGCAGACAAACGCAGTTCCTAGAAACTCGGCGGCCACCACAGTTTGATGGTTTCCTGCCGTGAAGGTGCTCTTGGTGTCTGAGCTCCTGATTGGTCCCAGTGACCATTAACTGTAACCAGGTTAAACCTGCATGAGTTATGCAGAAAAGCCTTTGCAGTCATTTTCTCCAAACCTGCAGCAGCATGTAGGAGTACATCCTGTCTGATCTCAGCTGTTTGTCATCTCAGAGTCAAAGTGAAGCAGAAGAAGATCTAAAGATGAGATTCAAATGAAGCTAGTGTTCTACAGCTCCTCCTGAAACGTTGAAAACATTTTCTCAAAATCGAATTAACAGTTTCATGTTCTCTAGAAAGAACTTCTACCATCATTGGAACATAAAACTACTGTGAGCTCTTTGGTTTCACGATGAATGAAAACCACAGGCAGTCACATGTCAGAGCAGGACTCTGCACTTCCTGCTTTGCAGTGATGCTGCAGCTTTGATCAGTGCAGAACGCGTTTGGCGGCTTTGAACGCCTCCTTCTAAACACCACTGCAGCGACACGAACGCTGCAGAGCAGCAGGCTCGTGTGAAGCCGCTCGGTTTGGGGGTCAGAGAGGGCGCCATCGCCGCACCAGACGCCGAGGTTTCATCTCCACGCTGAAGGTCATCATCTTTCCTCCTGACGCAACTTTTACTTCCTTCTAATTACATGTAGGCGTCCCAGCAGGAATTTCCCAACAGACACGTGCAGAAACCTGTGTGTCTCTGAACATGAAGTTCTGGGGCAGGTCCGGACCGGCACAGGAATCCTCTGAACCCGCCCAGCACACAGCGGAGCGGAAAACCGGAACAGGCGTTCTGTCTGCAGGGACCGCTGGAGAAACGGTTAACACCAGTTACAAACTCGTCAGGCGATGTTTGAGCTTTGTTCTCAACCAATCACTACTCTCTGATCCAAATACAGATCCTGATCCATATCCTAATTAGAGGTGGGACAAAATATTGGTATGGCGAATTATCGCGATATTTCAACTCATTAACGATTACTGTCCTATTGGTTTCCTAAAATAATACCAAAGAAGTCCACCAGGGGGCGCTTCGCGAGAGCACGGCAGAGAAATATGAGTCGTAGTGAACGTCATCAATTTTTACCAGACCAATATGTTTTTAGCCTAAATGCCCAAAAACATAGTTAGCGGGAACAGCATGAACACGGACTGCACTTTGCTCCTTTCCCACATGCAGTGGGGAGGGGCGGAGCTCCTCGTGCGCTCTCACCACCTGATCGCATTCAAATGAAAACGCTCGCGGGAGGCAGAGCGGCCGCAAGTAGAAAGCTCTGAGCCGTGTCTGTATGTTTTAAAGTAGAAGCAGACAGCTGTTTCTAATGTAACATAACATGGATTGTAAGGGCGGGAACAGCAGCAACCTGTCCAAACACCGCGCTAAAATACACCTGGTTCTAGCGGAGGGGTGTGCAGCGTCTGACCGTCCAAATGAGACGTCTAGTGGTGTCATTGATCCAACATGTAAGTACTGCTAGCAGTACTTACATGGAACTAAAGTGTTTATCAAAGATAAGTGCAGGAAATTTTAATAATAGAAGCGTGAATGAATATGGATACAAGCACTGTAAAAAAATGAGAATATTAAGAGGCTAAAAGTTCATATGGTGCCTCAATAATAACACATTATCTGACGTCAAATGAAGTAAAATGCAGCATTATGAACTTTTATTCCCACTTCTATTGCTCTTTGAAGGGAGAAGGTTATTTGATATACTCTGGGTTTTGTTTCTTAACTGAAGCTTTGTCACCTTAAAATGTATGTAATTATTGTAAAGACACGTTAGTATTTATAATTTTATTTTAATGATGGATAGAGTGTTAAATGATCATACTGTATTGTGCTTTAAATTATTCTAAAAGGTTTTAAAGAAAATAAAAAACTTGTTTTAAGAAATAGTTTTATATTATAGATTACCAAGGTAATATATTGCCATATTGAGATACTATCGGTATCGTGACTCATGTATCGTGAATCGCATCAAATTGTGAGTTACCCGGAGATTCCCATCCCTAATCCTAATCTAGATCCTAATTCTGATCCAGATCTGGATGCACATCCTGATCCTGATCCAGATCTAAACTGAAACATGGAGCATACTTTCAAACGAGACGCGTTAGTTTGAAATCTTTCTGCTTCTGAAGTGAAACGACAGTTTTTCTTCAGATAAAAGGAAAGTTTGAAAAGTTTCATAATAATCTTAAAACACAGATCCAATCAGATCAGAGGAATCGGTCCAACGGCGGTTCTGCTCCTCAGAGGAAGTTCTGCTCTGACCAGGAAACCACAGAGCCTGGAGGCATCAGAGCAGCTAGAAGACTTCATCATCATCAACATCTTCATCATCATCATCTTAACCATCATCATCATCATCTTCATCATCATCTTCATTATCATCTTCATCATCATCACACACACAACTAACAGGAAGTTTAGAGAACATTCATGCAAATTCCCGCTCAGAGCGGACGCTGCAGCAGAACTTTCGTTGAGACTTGTACGTCCAGATGAAGGCGTATTTTTCCCGCAGCCTTCAGGGGATTTCCCGCCTTTTCTGGTTCAGCCAGAACGTGTGGGAGCCTCAGACTCCGTCAGAGACGACAGCAGACTGTAGTTTCACCGCCTCACTGTGAGGTCTGAGACCTGCAGAGATCTCCAGGATTATCTTTATCTCGGATCACGGCGTTCCCTCATTTACTGCAGGAGTTCCTCTAAGAATAAACCGCAGGAAGAACAAAAACTCTAGAGGTTTGGAGCCAGTGAACTCCTCACTTCTCATTTGTCCTCCTTTCTCAGACAAACATTTTTACACTTTTCCCTCAAGCCTTCGGAGTAGAATAATCCCAGGATTACAGAACGATAGATCTGATCACAATCCAAGATTTATGTAGATTTGACAAACTGAACACATTCTGTGCAGGAAGGACAGAGACGGGAGAGACTGACAAGCTCTACAGCCAATCAGGACACAGAACTCCACATAACAAATAGGCCACGCCCCCACTTCAAAATAATCAATAGACCACACCCCCCACCTCCACATAACTCAGCCCGTGCTGCAGCTGGATGCTGAAACCACGTCTGTAACAAACGTCATGGTCTGCAGCAGAACCGGTCCAAAGCTCTTCAACTAGAAAATCAAAGCGGTCCAAAGACAAACCGGTCCTGGTCCCTCATCAGGCGGCGGGAACGCCTTCTTCCTTCCCCCTTCTGCTGACTGAACTGCAGAGACGGACCTGAACGAGTACTTCAACCGGACCTCTCTGTGGTCCAACTCCAAGAACACAGCGCCGGCGCCGGCAGCATCCACAGACAGGGAGTGTTACCTTGACGGTGGGGTAGGTCTTCCTGTTCTTCTCACTGGAGGCTCCGGGAAGACCGCCGTGGGACGGACCCTCACAGCCATACCGGAACCGGAAACCGCGCTGGGGGACAGAACCATCAGTCAGACCTCTGAGGGGGGGGGTGTCATACATGAACAACTGCTGATTCGGGGGGGTGTCAGACATGATGGGGGGACGCAGGTGTGGCTGGGTTACCTGTTTGGGCTGCTCCAGGATCTGCAGGTACGGTCCATCCGCTGAAACTACAAACGCAGACTCATCATCATCATCATCATCATCATCATCATCATCATCATCATCATCATCATCGTGCTGTGAGGAGTTCTGCTGCCGGTTCTGATCCAAGTCTGGGTTCTGATCACAGACTGACGTGTTCACCAGAGCTGCATCGTCAAGTTTCAGTTATCTCCTGATGGAGTTCAGACCTCCTTCACTGCTGGTCTGGATCTACCAGATCTAATGGATCCAATAGAGCTATGAGATCTAATGAATCCATTAGATCTGAAAACTTCCTGATCCTTCATTGTAATGTGAGACATAAGAACGCTGGAATTTCCGCGTCTACATTCGGTACATTGAACAAAAGCTTCAGGAAAGCTTCAGTGGAACCACAGTCCTGAAACGGGCCGGTGTATTCAGAACCACAAACAGATCACAGTTCTGGTGAGCCCCCCCTCGGTTCTGACGGAGAACAAGATCTGCTGCATCAGCTGGAGCCGCCAGTTTGTCTGCAATAACCTGCGAGGCTTTCCCTGTCTGCGCAGACATAACTGCAGAGGTGGAGGTTCTGATGGCACCACAAATCAGAGCGGACCGGCTGGACCGGGTCAGACCGATGAAGCCACTTCCTGCTGCAGCATCACCAACAGCTGCAACCCGAAACTCCTCCTCATCCTCACTGGGGATGAAGCTCAGTCTGCCAATGAATTCCAAACAGCTAAACCTGACATGAAGGTATGAACTCAAGCTGTTCAGACAGAAGAGAGGAACTTTGGTTCTGATCCGACCCAGCATCTGCACAGAGTCTAAGCTCAGAATCGATGAGCCCGTCCCTCCATTTCATTGACATTCAAGTCTGTCATATGAATCACACACGTGCACGCGCACATGCACATAAATCTTTTATTAGTGTTTATTTTGAATGTCAAAGGAATCTTACATTGACATAGAATTTAAAGCAATAGAGATGAATATAGATATAAATGTCCTAGAAGAACATTTCCATGAAGTGGTTCTGGTTCTGCAGCCGCTGTGCTGCTGCTCAGACCCAGAAAGGGAAATGAGAGCGGAGCGGGCGTCCCACCAAAGACGCGTCATGAAACTCCTCTCTGTCCTATTTTCATTCTCTGATAAACGTCGAAGTTTCATCTGAAGCAGAGCTTCTTCTGTGGTTCGTGTCTCCATGATTCTGATGGAGATCCTCGGGTCTTAGCCTTTAAGTCCGTGAGAGTTTAGTTCCTTTTAGATTCATCTGTTTTTATTCATAAAAAGATGTGAATTTATGATTTTATATCAAAATTCTCCAGACAAAAACCTAAGAATCAGAAACTGAACCAACAGAAAAGATTTAGATCTCTTCCATGAGTTTGGTCAAAGACTGAATAAACTGGCAACAGTAACATGTAACATTAAAGTTTTAACGTCTGCAGTTTGATCTGCACTAAAGACATCATCAGGACGTGGACAGAAGACTCCGAAGATCTCCTGGATCCATCGGCAGGTCGAGGAGGAGGAGACTGGAACCTGGAGGTGAGGTGAAGTCTCAGCGGTGGTTCTGGAGCCCGCTGGAGAACGGGTCCAGCATCATGTGACGGTTGAAACAGAACCTCTGGACTGGCAGACCAGTGGGGGGGTCAGACTCCTCCTCTCCAGAGTACTGGAGAAGAGGAGTTTCTGTCTGAATCAGCTCTTTACTGAGAGTCCTGAGGCATGATGGGAGTTTTCACCACACCACTACAACTACAAAACAAATCTACAAAAAAAAATCCTCCCATTAAATAAATGTCCTCCTTATTTCCACAGAAGGATCATTTATGAGGAATGTCGATCTCCATGGAGTCTAAGACATGAATGTGCGTTTGGTGAGTACATTCCATCACCATCCACCTCAGTGAAACATAATCACTCACCTGAGCACAGGTATCAGCTCACCTTAGCACTAACCGTTTGT
>NC_050521.1:29134193-29136378 GCF_002922805.2 Oryzias melastigma | reverse complement strand
TGCTCCTCCAGCCCTGCTCCTCCAGCCCTGCTCCTCCAGCCATGCCCCTCCAGCCCTGCTCCTCCTGCTCTGCTCCTCCTCTCCAAAATCTGACCTGCTGCTTCAGCTCATCTCCGTCTTTGTTCCTCCAGATCAGCTGCAGCAGAACTGCTCAGACGAACATGCAGACTCGTTTGATGATTGTTCCAGAAAAGCAGAAATCGTCGACATAGGAACTCCAGTTTCAAAGGAACAGTTTTCATTTCCTGCTGGTGGCGTTTCTGTTGAAACTTTTTTATTTGTGTTTCAGGAAAAGTTAATTTAATACTTGTTTGTTGTTTTATCTGATCTTTTTGTCTTATAACTGCTGCAGATTTTCAACAGAAATTGATGGAACGATGAACTTGGTTGGGTTTGACCCTGGATGACCTTTTCTGGACTGTCTGGACTCGAACCCACGGCCTGCTGAGTGAATACGTTGCCCGCTGCAGCACAGCTTGTGTTCCTGTCTGAATTTTTGTATTCTAATTTGGTTCAGAGTCATTCCTCCTCCTTCAGCTCGCTAAAACCTTGATGGTTTTAAATTTTGAAAAGCATGCTTTTATTTTCTAAAAGGAGTCTGGTCTGACCAGAGGCCCGGTTCTGGTTATGAAGGACGTTTGTTCTCGTTTGCTATGGTCATGTTTTGAGACTCTCGGGAGCAGAAATAAAGACAGGATCCCCGTTTATTCGTCACTCCTGCTTTTGCCCGGAGGCGTGAGGACGTGGTTCTGAAGGTCCGACCCGCCTGACCCTTGACGTGGACTCACCCGTTTGCAGAGACGTGGACTGAGGCATTGCAGGGAAATGCGTAAAGTCCCAGGACGGGTCCATGATCATGTTCCCGTACATCTGCTGGAGACAGAGTTCTCATGTCAGGATGGTCTGCGGAGGTTCTGGTCTGCAGAAAGGAGTCCTGAACCAACAGTCCAGAACCGGTCCAGCAGATCACTCTGGATCTGCTGCAGAGGAACCAGGAGGTCCTGGAAACTGTTCTTCATCATAGACAACATAGAAGGATCACAGAACATCCATCAGAAGGTTGTGGTTCTGGAGGTACCAGGCCCATGGACCCCTCAGAACGTCTGAAGTCCAGAAAACTGTAACCAGAAGGCCCCTGGAACCTCTTCAGACAGCAAAAGGTTCAGCTGGTGGTTCTCCAGAAGCAGGCCCGCCAGAGCAAATGAGAGGCTCACTAACTTTATCACCCCCAACACACACACACACACACCCTCATGTGGATCAGAACCAGAAACATGAAAACACCAGATCGCTCCAAATATTAAGTTTTTAGAAGGTTTGTTCTGCAGGTCCCCCGCCTGCAGACGAGCGTACCTGGTTAGAAGCACGGAGGTAGTGGTCGTCTCCAGCCATGGCGTCTGCAGAGATCAAAGGTCACACCATCAGCAGCTGCTTTGGAGGTATTCTGAGCATGTAGGTGATGTCAGCATGCAGACGTCTGATGCTACGACTGCATCCACGCAGACACCCTGATGCGACGACTGCATCCACGCAGACACCCTGATGCGACGACTGCATCCACGCAGACACCCTGATGCTACGACTGCATCCACGCAGACACCCTGATGCTACGACTGCATCCACGCAGACACCCTGATGTTACGACTGCATCCACGCAGACGCCTTGATGCTACGACTGCATCCACGCAGACACCTTGATGCTACGACTGCATCCACGCAAACGCCTTGATGTTACGACTGCATCCACGCAGACGCCTTACTGCAGTGACTGCAATGATGCAGACGCCTTGACGCTACGACTGCATCCACGTAGACGCCTAGACGCTACGACTGCATTCACGCAGATACCTTACTGCAGTGACTGCACCTAGAAGCTGAGAAGACGCTGCACCTGCAGGTGTGGAGGTGTCAGGTCCGTCTGCATCACGTTCTGAACAGAAGCTGCTGAGATGAGAACCTGAATGTTCTAACGGTTTGAGCTTTAATTGCAGGAACATGTAAGAAGAGAACGATGATGACAGAACCTCCTCCAAACTGCAGGCAGGAACACGTCACCATCAGCAGGTAATCACAGGAAGTGACGGACGGCTCCATTTTGAATACACTTTGTAAATAAATCTCTTCAAAACTTTGACAGCCAAACAGGAACAACAAACAGCTGCAGATAAACAAACCAGCTGTTTGT
>NC_050521.1:29120682-29133511 GCF_002922805.2 Oryzias melastigma | reverse complement strand
CATCCACGCAGACGTCGATGCGATGACTGCATCCACGCAGACGCCTTATGGGACGACTGCATCCACGCAGACACCCAGATGCAACGACTGCATCCACGCAGACACCCTGATGCGACGACTGCATCCACGCAGACGTCGATGCGATGACTGCATCCTTGCAGACGCCTTATGGGACGACTGCATCCACGCAGATGCCTTGATGCTACGACTGCATCCACGCAGACACCCTGATGTTACGACTGCATCCACGCAGACGCCTTAATGCTACGACTGCATTCACGCAGATGCCTTACTGCAGTGACTGCAATGATGCAGACGCCTTGACGCTACGACTGCATTCACGCAGATACCTTACTGCAGTGACTGCACCTAGAAGCTGAGAAGACGCTGCACCTGCAGGTGTGGAGGTGTCAGGTCCGTCTGCATCACGTTCTGAACAGAAGCTGCTGAGATGAGAACCTGAACGTTCTAACGGTTTGAGCTTTAATTGCAGGAACATGTAAGAAGAGAACGATGATGACAGAACCTCCTCCAAACTGCAGGCAGGAACACGTCACCATCAGCAGGTAATCACAGGAAGTGACGGACGGCTCCATTTTGAATACACTTTGTAAATAAATCTCTTCAAAACTTTGACAGCCAAACAGGAACAACAAACAGCTGCAGATAAACAAACCAGCTGTTTGTTAGTAAACAATCGTGGAGGGGCGGGGCTTCGTCCAGGGTCGTTTTTTAATTTATTTTAAATGTCCTCGGTTATTCTTCATACCGATTTTTAAAAGTGTTTAACTGATTCTGCGCGTGCCCGCGAGGCTCGTTGTTGACGTTCTTCACAACCTGTAGACCCCCCCAACCCCCCAACCCCGTGTTGGTCTCGCGGGCCGTTCGGTGGGCTCGTCCACACAAACAGCTGCGTTCACGGTCCGGTTCAGAGTCGGAGATCCCGCCTCCCGTTAATGCGCGACAGCGCGCGAATTTCCCTCATTTCTCTCGTTTTCCGGTCAGACTCTTTGTGGTTGGTCTTTGTTGCCGTACTGCCGCGAGCGCGCGACTATCACGCTCTTAAAAACAAAACGAACTCTGAAATAAACGCGTCTTTGTCCTTTTACTTCTTTGTTGTGGTAAAGTCCGCGCGCGAAACGACAGTTAAGAACAAGGAAGTGAATGGAAGTGAGGCGGCCGGTTCCGACCCGGGTCTTTATCTTACCTGTTCCGCTCAGGTGAACGTCAGCAGGTGAGGGTTCTCGTTCCGCTTCACCTCAGAGTCTCGCGCTCATGTTTTCATTTGTTTATTTCCTCGGTCCGGGTTTCTGATTCTTCTAACGGCGGCGCGTCATCACGCGACACGAGCGCGTGCCTGCAGCTTCGAGCAGCAAAATGTGCGCGAGATATTGTCGCGTAGGAGAGCGCGAGCGCAGGTGACACGGCGCGCGCTGAAGTGAGAATAAAGTGACTTCCTTCCTCTTGGAAATTCCCCGTGACGTAAAAGGAAACAGAGAGCGCGGTAAAGTGAAGAGGTGTCACTCTGAGCGAAAAATCTGCAGCAGAAACCGGAGAGAGGCGCAGAGGAACCGGCAACAGAACCGGAACCATCAGAACCCCAAACAGTAAACAGAATCCATAAGAACGTGGAGAACTTTGAGTTTAAAAACAGACCGTTTATATTACAGGATGAATAGAAATGAAACGATGGTTTTATTTCAGGCTAGAATCGTTTTCCATCTTCAGTTTTTAAAATGTGAGAATTAGTGAAACATTGAGGGAAAAAACGATATTTCTGTGAGGACTTTCATTCATTCTGGATGGATCCACAGCAGAGGTTAGAAAAAAGCTACAATGTAAGAATTTCTGACACAGAAAAAAACTGTTTTTCCTGAATCAGATTCAACCCTGAAGGATGTTTTTATTCTTCTATGAAAAAGTATCAGTATAGAAATGTAGATCTTGTTAGGATTAAACAGATCTCTCTGAAGTTAACATGAAAGAAATATTCAGTGAAGTTTTTAACCGATTCATCCATAGACATTTCACTCTCCTGAAAACTTCTCTTCCTTTTAGGGGATCCAGGTGGGTCTGGTAGATCCAGGTAGATCCAGGCGGGTCCAGGTAGATCAGGTAGATCCTCAGATGGTCTGGATTATGTTTTTTGCAGACTTTTCACAGGAACTGGAGTCTCTGCTGTTTAGTTTTTATTTGAATGTGATTTTAAACATGGAAACATCTACACCGACATGACACTTTAGCTCAGCATGAGTCCAAACATTAAATCTACGAGAATCTGTCCAACAATTAGTGCAATTTACAGTTTAACGAAACAGCTGAGGGTAAAAACAGCTTCTGTCTGCAAAAATATTCATGTCATCTAAGACCTGTGAGTACAAACATTAAAACATCTGCAGGACGTCCAGAGGCACGAGAGCGGCACCACACCATCATTTCAGTGCACTGAAGCGAGGCCCCGCCCACATGGAGCCCAAGGGGCGGAGCCACACACACAAAGGAGAGAAGATCAAAGCAGCAACATCACAGAGTGAATGGCAGTGTCACTGATGGACAAGAGGTCCCGCCTGCAAGGGCGGGGCCAAACTATCATTAAACATCACTTTTGATTTTTGTGTCTTTGTTTACACACAATTTAACACAAAAGTCGGTCCAGACTTTCACTGAATCAAACTAAAAGATTGAGAATACAGGGCAGGAGCTAGGACCTGGGGGGCAACTAAATAAAAACTAAACTTCAGTAAAATCCCCAAAACCAACATTTATGCAGAGCAAAACGATTTGACCCTAGAAAGGGAGTACTTCCTGTCTGTGCCCCTCCCCCAACATCTGTGTGCGTTGTGATGGGAAAAGAACGGAAAGGAAAGGAAAGGCATCTACTGGTGAAGACAAGCAGGAAGAAAAGACTGCAGAGCTTCAGGAAAACCTGATGGTTTGTTTATCCGCTCACTGCTGCCCCCTGGTGCCAAACAGGCAGAGCTCATCGCGGTTCCAAACACTGGCCGAAGCTTCAGAAGCACCGGACCTAAAACAGTCGAGTTCCAGCACCAAAACGCCACAACCAGAGAAACAAAAGGATTACAGCCAAAACAGATTCGTTAGGCCACGTCAAAAACCTTCCTATTAACAGATTCAGAATCCAACGAGATCTCTGTCCAATCCAAGAGACCACAGAGAAAAACAGTCAAATCCTTCCTCAGGGAGATGCTCTTCTGGAGATCAGACTGATCCCAGGAGATCTGGACTTTGATGTGGAGATCAGACTGATCCCAGGAGGAGATCTACACTTTAATCTGGAGATCAGGCTGATCCCTGGACAGCAGAGCCGTCTTCAGTCTGACGGGATGCTAAGGTTGTCATGGTAACGGAATCCTGTCAGTGATCCTCTGAAATCTCAAACGGCTTCAGCCTATCAGTGTCATCATTGCTGTGAATATAACCACCTAACCCCCACCCCATAGTTCGGTAAAATCAATGGCGGTTTACAAGCTCCGCCCCTCAGAAGATTCAGCTTCCTTTGATTGGTCAGTTCCAGAGCCATTCAGCTAAAATTCTTCATAAGTTTCAGTAAAACGTTTGTTGACTGAATCCTGACTGGTAAAAACGATTTAGATTCTGTTCATATCCTGAGAGACGGATTTCTGAGCATCGAGTTAACCAGACATTTAGAATCTAAGGGGATGGAATCGTTCTCCAAAGATCTGTCATAGTTAATCTAACGGTCAAAGAGCTGTCACATTTAATCTAACGGTAAAACAAACATAGGTAATCTGTCAGAGCTCTGTAATCGCTAATCTAATGGTCAAAGATCTGTCATAATCGACCTGACGGTCAAAGATCTGTCATAGTTAATCTAATGGTCAAAGAGCTGTAATCGCTAATCTAACTGTCAAAGATCTGTCATAGTTAATCTAATGGTCAAAGAGCTGTAATCGCTAATCTAACTGTCAAAGATCTGTCATAATCAACCTGACGGTCGAAGATCTATCATAGTTAACCTAATGGTCAAAGAGCTGTAATCACTAATCTAATGGTCAAAGATCTGTCATAGTTAACCTGATGGTCGAAGATCTATCATAGTTAATCTAATGGTCAAAGAGCTGTCACATTTAATCTAACGGTAAAACAAATATAGGTAATCTGTCAGAGCTCTGTACTCGCTAATCTAATGGTCAAAGATCTGTCATAATCAACCTGACGATCGAAGAGCTGTCATAGTTAACCTGACGGTCGGAGATCTGTCATAATCAACCTGACGGTCGACGATCTGTCATGTCAGTAAAATCTAAGTCAGTTTTCCAGGTGAATCTGCAGGTTGGATCTCCTCCAGGTGTTTCTGGAGGTCACCAAACGTTTCACCTTTGAACATTACTACAGTCAGCGTTTGAAAGCTTAATGAAGGTCGTTCATCTTCTTAGGAGAGAGCTGCGGTCCGTTTGACCCGGCCCGGTTCAGATGAACCTTCAAGTATTGAACAAAAGACTGGACTTCCACCGGCAGGAACGGCGGTTCTGAGATTCTGTCGGACTGAGGAACCCGGCTCTCAGCTTCCAGTAACCAGGAGGTAAATGCTAACGGATCAGCAGCTGCTCGTCGTCGGACCTCCTTCCGGGTCGCCCGGCGGTTCCGCTCCACAGCTCCAGGATCCAGGACGCGGCGGCTCAGTGATGGCCGTCTCTGGAGGGCGGGCTCTCGGAGCGGCTGTCTCTGACGTTGGATGAAGACTTCTTCTGCTTCTGCTTGGCCTTCCTCAGCATGCGGACCTGCAGAGACGTGGTCAGAACCGTCACGGACCGGCTGCATCGCGGCGACCCGATGACCTCATACGACTCACCTTGGGTCCTGCAGCAGAGATGATGATGATGCCGGGGGGCTGGATCCACGGCTCCCCGTCCACCTGCACAGGTGTGGCTTTGCTCAGCGTCAGCCTGACGTAGTTCCCCTGAGCGATGCGGATGGCGGAGCGCAGACCGCTCTGGACCTGACCCTGCACACACAGCGGCGTGAGGCGCTCTGCTCCGGAGCACCGCCGACGCTCTGGACTTACCATGTGCACCACCCCGGTGACCCCCACCACCTCCAGCAGGCCGTCATCGATGCGCGGCTTCCCGAAGCGCCCGTCCACCTCTGACCCCCACAGGTCGGCGCCAGAACCCCAACTGGACATGAGAGCGGGGTGAGCGGGGGACGCCTGGGGGAGGGGCCAGGTGTGTGCGTTACCTGGGGATGTTGATGAAGATCAGCCCCTCGATGCTGGGCAGTGGCACGCTCTGGTTGTCCACCTGCAGCTGCAGCTCTTTGTGCAGACTCCTGGTGTGGCTGATCTTCTGCAGACCCACCTTCACGTACACACCTTTGTTATGGAACCTGAGGAAACCGCAGAGCAGGGGCTGATGGGAAATGCAGTTCCTCTACAGACCACATCTGAGTAAGCTGGAGCAGTCCCAGCACCTGACGTCTTTCTCTTCAAAATAAAAGCTCAAAGTCTGAGACGTTTAAATCAAGAAACCAGAAGCAGAAAAACGGATCGAAGTCCAGCACGACTGAGGAGGGTCTTCTGAGGAGACGTGTGGACAACGTCAGACATCCAACCATCCATCCATCGTCCATCCATCCATCCATCCATCCATCCATCCCCTCCATCCATTCATCCATCATCCATCCATCCATCCATCATCCATCCATCATCCATCCATCCATCCATCATTCATCCATCATCCATCCATCCATCAATCCCTCCATCCATTCATCCATCAATCCCTCCATCCATCCCTCCATCCATTAATTTATTCCTCCATCCATCCATCATCCATCCATCCATCAATCCATCAATCCATCCATCCCTCCATCCATTCATCTATCATCCATCCATTCATCTTCCATCCATCCATCCCTCCATCCATTCATCCATCATCCATCCATTCATCTTCCATCCATCCATCAATCAATCCCTCCATCCATCCCTCCATCCATCCATCATCCATCCATCCATCCGGCCATCCATCCATCAATCCCTCCATCCATCATTCATCCATCTTCCATCCATCATCCATCCATCCATCCCGCCATCCATCCATCAATCCCTCCATCCATTCATCCATCCATCATCCATCCATCATCCATCCATCATCCATCCATCTTCCATCCATCATCCATCCATCCATCATCCATCCATCCATCCATCATCCATCCATCTATCTATGACTAGAGCTAGTCCTCCTGCTGCAGGCCGGTTACCTGCTGGTGAATTTATCCGGGTCATCTTCTCTAGCCAGGTGGAAGTCCAGGCTGAGCTCGGCGTCGATGCCGAGGCCAAAGTAGTTGTTCATCTGGACAATCTGACAGAAAGAGGACAAAGTTCACGCATGACTTTGACAATGTCCTAGGAAGCTTCTGGTATAAGTCTGTTCCAGAATCCTGGTGGACTGACCTTGGGTGGCTCCAGATAGTTATGGTCCTTGCTGTCTTCTGACATGTCCTGAGCATCCAGCAGAATGGTCCAGCGGTCCATCAGAACCTCATCAGCCTCGTCAACAGAAACCAGGATGCTGTGGGGGTCTTCGCAGCTGTACCCCGCCCCCCAGCGCAGGACTCGAGCCAAGTCGTTGCCTGATGAGACCGCATGAGTCCGTGAACCACCAGACCAGCACTGGAACAAAGCTGCCGCGGTCCTCACCTGTTCCCAGCGGTACGATGCCGATGGGCGGTTCTCGGCAGACCAGCTTGTGTCTAACAGCCTCCAGAACCCCCAGAACCCAGCCAACGGTCCCGTCGCCCCCGCAGACCAAAATCCTGAACCTGGGGACCTCTCTGAAGGAGTGGAGGCTGGGAGGCAGAAAGAGAACGTCAGGGGGGTTCAGAGAGAAGCTGTTCATGAAGGTCTGTGTAGTTGTGTGGTGATGGTTGTGTAGTGATTCCTGTGTTGTGATGGTTGTATTGTTATGGTTGTGTTGTGATGGTTGTGATAGTTGTGTAGTGATAGTTGTGCTGTGATGGTTGTGTGCTGATAGTTGTGTTGTGATAGTTATGTAGTGATAGTTGTGATGCGATGATTGTGTTGTCATGATTGTGTTGTTATGGGTGTGTTGTGATAGTTGTGTAGAGAAGGTTGTGTAGTGATGGTTGTGTAGAGAAGGTTGTGTAGTGATTTCTGTGTTGTGATGGTTGTGTTGTGTCTGTTGTGTTGTCATGGTTGTGTTGTGATAGTTGCGTTGTTATGGTTGTGTTGTTATGGTTGTGTTGTTATGGTTGTGTTGTTATGGTTGTTGTGTCTGTTGTGTTGTCATGGTTGTGTTGTCATGGTTGTGTTATGATAGTTGTGTAGTGATGGTTGTGTTGTCATGGTTGTGATGCGATGGTTGTGATGCGACGGTTGTGATGCGACGGTTGTGTAGTGATAGTTGTGTTGTGATAGTTGTGATGTGATAGTTGTGTTGTGATAGTTGTGTTGTTCTGCTGGAGCATCATTCAGACAACAGTCCAGACTGTCAAACAGAGAAGTCCTTTCTGTGGTCGTCGTTTGCCGCCGTTCTTCGGCGTGCAGCCGCTCACCCCACGAGAGGTCCTGCGTTGGAGATGTCAAAGACCTGGTGAGGGTTCAGCAGCTTCCGGAAGCTGTAGAGCAGCTCTCTGCCCTTCAAACCGCCGCTTTTCGGATTGACAAACACCAGCAGGGGGCAGTCTTCCCGTTCCTGTTTGTTTATCTGAGGAAGGGAAGGGTGGAGTGCTGCAGTGAAAAGGTTTTATTTAGAGTTAGACTGAAGGCAGAAATCAGGAAACACGTTTTTTTGATCTGACTCTTTATGAAAGTAATCTCCTCTTCATCTGTCAACGTGTGTGTGAATATTGAATATGTTCTAGTCCCTCAAGTATCCCAGATCCAGATCTGAGCTTCTGTCATGTTTCAGCCTGCAGAAAGTGCTTCAGTCTAACCCCCTGAACCTGCAGGTCTGTCCTCCTGCTGTAAACTGAAGCATCATTTCTGGATCCAGTCAGACGGGGATCTGAAGGTCTGGAGAACCCACCTGGATCAGTGGGACCACCAGGCAGCTGAGCGACTTGTTGTTGCAGGACGTGTCTCTGGCCAGCATGTAGATCCTCTCAGCTTCAGAGAAGCAGGAAACTTGCAGCTCTGCTGCGCCTGGAGACAACACGCAGCTGTGAAGCATCTACTGAAGCATCTACTGAAGCATCTGCTGAAGCATCTACTGAAGCATCTACTGAAGCATCTGCTGAATCATCTACTGAATCATCGACTGAAGCATCTACTGAAGCTTATACTGAATCATCTACTGAAGCATCTGCTGAAGCATCTGCTGAATCATCGACTGAAGCATCTACTGAAGCTTATACTGAATCATCTACTGAAGCATCCACTGAATCATCTACTGAAGCATCTACTGAAGCTTATACTGAATCATCTACTGAAGCATCTACTGAAGCATCTACTGAAGCATCTACCGAAGCATCTACTGAAGCATCTGCTGAAGCATCCACTGAATCTTCTACTGAAGCATCTTGTGCAGTTTCTACAAACTCTAAACTTCCAGAGTTTCTGTTCTAAAAAATCTGGAAACTTCAGAAACTCCGTCTTGATGCCGAGCCGTCCGGTTTGACTCATAAACCTTACCAGGTGGTTTCCATGGTGACGGCTCACCTTGACTGCTGTAGATTTGCCCAACAGTGACCAGGTGACCTGTGGAGATGAAAACAGGAAGTAAGATTGCTGGTGACGCTGCGTCTGCAGCATCTGCGTCTGCAGCGTCTGCAGCGTCTGCAGCGTCTGCACAGACTCACTCTTGATTGCCAGCTGCTCCTGCACCAGCTGCATGTACTGCTCTTTGCTCAGCAGGGGGGGCAGTCCTCCTATCAGCAGGTTCACGCTCACGGCCCGGTTCTGGTTCTCCACCAGGTAGAACCTGGTCTGGTTCATCTGCCGCAGTGACACCTGCAGGAGAGAGAACAGCGGAGTGAGGACGGACGTCAGCTGGTCATCTGCAGCGCCGCCTCTGGAGATCCGCCGACCTTCCTGATGTCCCGCAGTTTCTCCAGGATCTTCTCCTCCGAGCTCAGCGTCTGCCTCTGCACTGCAGACGGACACAGGCTGTGACAGACGCTCACCTGCAGCTGCAGCTGCTCCACCTTCACCTGCAGCTCTTACCTTGTTTCCCGCTCATGCAGACCTCCAGGAGGCGGAGCTGCGAGACCTCCTCACCCTGAAAGACAAAATCAACCACAACAGATTTGAGGAACATTTCAAGCTCTCTTCAGTTAAAACCAAGAAAGGTTCTTGGATGTAGAATGAACCTCATGACTTCCACCTGTTTGTCCAGCTGGAGCAGGACCTCTGCGATGACGGACGCCGCCGTGCTCTCCTCGGAGACGCAGACGCTCACATTCGTTTCTCTCACTCTGAGACACAAAGGTATGGAACGCCAGGAGGGACAAAATTAAACATGCAAACACAGCGAGGCAGAGAAGATTTTTTAAAGAACTCTTTTGCTCTCTCAGACCCTCCAGAGTTTTGTAGTAGGAGAACTTGTTCAAATCACAGCCTGTTCAGCTTCTCTGCTTCACTGTAAAAGTTTCTGCTTTAGATCATCAGTGAAAGTCTTGGGCTCACCTGGGCACACTGACGTACACCTTGATGACGTCTGTGTCTCGCCGTTTGGCCCTCAGCAGCCAGGAGTCGCCGCCGTCCTTCAGCGAGTTGCGGTTATCCGGCTCACTGCCGTTCCGGTTCCTGATGTCCTCGCTGTGGGAACCGCCGAGCTCTTGCAGCTCAAAGTTCTGTGGATCTCCAGGCAGGTAGAACGCCCTGAGAGCCGCCTCCTACAAGACAGCACAGGTACTGCACTCAGGTGAAAACGGAGCATCTCTTCTGCAAACTAAAACCACGAACGCTTCTTCATCTGAACCTGTCAGTCTGAACCTGGAATATGGAAACGTTGAGGTTAGATTTCCTGCCTCAGTCTGTACAAACATGTGCATGTGTGCGTGCAGGTGTGCGTGTCCAGGTGTGCATGCAGGTGTGCGAGTATCTAGAAGTAAGCAGGTTTCCAACCACTAGCTCCTCATTTCTCGTCGCTCTGCAGATGGACGCCAAGCGGTAAAAGCCTCTGGTCACGCCGTCGTCTCCATCAAACACCCTGAGGAGCTGCTTTCCTGCAGAACAAACACAAGTTCAGAGGGCGGGGCTTAGGCAGACAGGTAGACATGACCAAACACCTCCTTCAAGAAAAGAAAAGAAGCAGAAGACTCACCTGACTCTGCAGGTGCTGGCTGCAGGTCTTTGACTGCTGCAGAAGGATCGCAGTCATCAGAGGTTTCTGAGGAGGGGCGGAGTCACAGATCAAAGCTTCAGAGTGAGTGGGGGAGGGGCCATCAGAGTCAGGAATCTCGGATGTTTCAGGTACAGCGTTTACCTGGCTCGTGGCTGAAGGTCTCCGTGATCCGGTAACAGTGCATCTTACTGAAGTTTCTGGAGTCCATGCGAACGCAGGTCGGCTTCAGGAGCATACAGCGCAGACGGCCAACAGCGCACTCTAGAGGCACGCTGTGGTAACAGGAGGGGTGGGCCTGCAGGTGAGAGGACGAGAAACACAAACACCTGTTCTGATCCAGTTGGAACCAGTGAGCTGATGGTACCGAGCAGAGTGGAGGAGAATGTGACGAACTTTCAGAGTTCACTACCATCAGACCACTGCCTGAGTATTACTGAGTATTAGTGAGTATTACTAAATATTACAGAATATTACTAAATATTAATGAGCATTACTGAGTGTTACAGAGTATTAATGAATATTATTGATTATTAGCGAGTATTACTAAATTTGCTGAGTATACTGAATATTACTGAGTATAAGTGAGTGCTGAGTATTGCCAAATATTAGTGAGTATAACTCACTATTAGTGAGTATTACAAAATAATACGGAGTATTACTGAGTATTACTGGGTATTAGTGAGTATTACTAAATATTACTGAGCATTACTGAGTGTTAGTGAGTATTAATGACTATTATTGATTATTAGCGAGTATTACTAAATTTGCTGAGTATACTGAATATTACTGAGTATAAGTGAGTATTTCCAAATATTATTGAGTATTAGTGAGCATTACTGACTGCTAGTATTACTAAATATTATTGAGTATTACTGAGCATTAGCGAGTATTACTGGATATTGCTGAGTATTACTGAATATTACAGAGCATTAGTGAATATTTGTGAGTATTACTAAATATTAATGAGTATTACTAAATATTAGGGATTATTAACGACTATTAGTGAATATTACTAAATATTACCGAATATTACTGAATATTAGTCAGTATTACTGAGTATTACTGAATATTGCTGATTGTTAGTGAGTATTAATTAATATTATTGAGTATTACTAAATTTGCTGAGTATTACTGAATATTACAGAGTACAAGTGAGTATTTCTAAATATTAATGAGTATTAGTGAGCATTACTGAGTCCCAGTGAGTATTACTAAATATTACTGAATATTACCAAATATTAGTATTGCTGAACATTAGTGAGTATCACTGAGTATCAGTGTATATTTGTGAGTATTACTAAATATTAATGAGTATTACCGAATATTAGTGAATATTACTAACTATTGGTGAGTATTAGTAAATATTACCGAGTATTATTGCTTATTAGTGAGTATTATTGAATATTAGTGAGTATTACTTGGCATTACTGAGAATTGCTGAATATGAGTATTACTAAATATTACTGAATAATACTGAATATTACTGAGTATTACTAAATATTACTGAGTATTAATGAATATTACTGAGTATTAATGAATATTACTGAGTTTTACTGAGCTTGTGTTTTTGGCGATTTCTGTCTTATCTCAGGATTTTTTCAGTGGTTCCACGTGTTCATACTCATGTATGTTCTGTTCGTGCTTCAGGACTTCAGGCTTGATGGAGGATATTATTACTGATCTGATAGGATCATAAATGAATGAGCATCAATCTAGATGTAAATCTGCTGGATTACAGGATTAATGCTCCTCTATAGTCACAAGACAGGATAACACTGTAACGTGATGAGATGTTGGGACGCCTCTTGAGCAGAGGTGAAGTGGTCGACCTTTGACCTGAAGATCCCCTCCCCCCACGTGTCAGTGTCCCACACTGGTCCTGGTGGTTCCGGGTTAGTGACAGTAAAACCTGCTGGGGCTGTTCCTGCTGTTCTAACAGCCCTCATGTTGGTGTCCGTGTTGTAGAACAGGAAACAAACATGTCTGTTTATTATTTAACCACATCCTGAATTCTGACCTTGATGTTACCCTCCAGGTGTCACCCTCAGGTGTGACCCTCAGGTGTCACCCTCAGGTGTCACCCTCAGGTGTGACCCTCAGGTGTGACCCTCCAGGTGTCACCCTCAGGATGTTGTCACTTTGTTAATCTGGAGTTGAAAACGATAATATTAATAATAAGATGGATTCTGCTTAAACGTTGGTTGTGGTCGTTCCAAATTTCCCTGCAGGAACTCTTGTGTTTGCTGTGGGTTGTCTACCTGAAAGTAGCCACGCCCCTCCAGGTTTATTAACTTGAGTCGGTGTTGGGATCTACATCTATCTAAGGTTTTGTTCTTCTTGGGGAGCTCTAAACGATGACTGGTACACCAGAGAAACTAGTTTGTCATGTTTTTGCTTCATTTGGACGGATTTAAGGACACAGACGATCAACCTGAGTTTATTTTGGACTTTTATTCTTTAAGGTAGACTGGATGAAAAAAATTTCAAAATTGTATTGATCAAAAACATTTAATGTGAAAAAAGATTCCTGTTCCAGGATATTGAAT
>NC_050521.1:29108527-29120552 GCF_002922805.2 Oryzias melastigma | reverse complement strand
TGAGTTTATTTTGGACTTTTATTTTTTAAGGTAGACTGGATGAAAAAAAATTCAAAATTGTATTGATCAAAAACATTTAATGTGAAAAAAGAGATTCCTGTTCCAGGATATTGAATACACCCTCACTTTATTTACAAAACTTAATTAACCTAGTGTCTGTTACAGTCCCCCCCCCCGGGAACACTAACCGTCATGCTGCACCACTCGCATCTCATCCCCACCATGACCTCCGACGAGCTGCAGGACCGGCGGCAGACGTCACACCTGGATGCTGACGGCAGGTTTCCCTCCCTCCAGTGATGCTGGAAGGTTTCCTGGGGGGCAGAGGTTCAGACGGATCAGAACAGCATCGTCATAGATAAGACGTGGAAGGATGGATGGTTTTCACAGCTTAGCTGAGCCAGAGTGTGAAGCTCTCAGCTTCATGTGCTGTAATCAATGGTTGAATCAGAGTTCACTGAGCTGCTGGACACCCCCAGGAGACACGGAGTGGGCGGGATCAGTCAGCAGAGCGTCTGAGCTCAGGCTGGAGGTTTCTGGTTCCGGTTGATCCATTATTTTAAACTTTAAAGCTCTTGAATTCTCCTGCTCTAATATTGTTAAAGGTCACGTGGACGTCCTGACGAAAGCCATCTTTGATTGAACTCAGAAATGAACATTTCCTAAACTGGATTCCTGAGATTCCAGAGGAAAACTGTTGGAATTACAAACAGGTTTTCCCTCTTTTCTGCAGCAGAGCGAACCAGAGCAGAGTTCATACAACAGGACCAGTCTGCACCGCCAGGAACTTCTGCTGCAATGATAAGCTGACCCTATCATAGGCTCCCTCTGAGGGGGCGGAGTCACTTTGTTGCTTCAGGTTTTGGTATGAAGCAGACGCCACGGACTCACCTGAGCTCCGTCCAGAGTCCCGTCCAGGTGACAGCAGCGACAGTCTGCACAGGTGAAGGGGGCGCAGTCAGCGTGGACGTGCAGCTCGCACACTGAAACACAATCGACGTCAGAGTGACGACAACTGGAACCGCACAGCGACGACAATCAGTCAAGAGGAGGATTCAGACAACGCTGGAAATGTTCTGGAGTTCGTTATAATGCAGCCAACCATCTTCCGTCATCCATCCATCCATCATCCATCACCATCCAATAATCCATCCATCATCTATTCATCCAACAATCCATCCATCCATCATCCATCCATCCATCCATCCATCATCCATCTACCATCCATCCATCTACCATCCATCCATCATCCATCCATCCATCCATCATCCATCTACCATCCATCCATCTACCATCCATCCATCTACCATCCATCCATTCATCATCCATCCATCATCCATCCATCATCCATCTACCATCCATCTACCATCCATCCATCCATTCATCATCCATCCATCCGTCCATCTATCATCCCTCCATCTACCATCCATTCATCATCCATCCATCTATCCATCCATTCATCATCCATCCATCCATCCATCTATCATCCCTCCATCTACCATCCATTCATCATCCATCCATCTATCCATCCATTCATCATCCATCCATCCGTCCTCCATCCATCCATCTATCATCTATCCACCATCCATCCACCATCCATCCATCATCCATCCATCCATCCATTTTCTGAACTGAATCCCCTTTGAAGTCACAGGGCTGCTGGAGCCTATCATTCTGTTGGGTGAAGGCGGGATCACATTTTAGATTCATAAAGAAACCGAAACAGAACGTCCACCAGGGCCTTCCCACAGATAAGTGAGAGTGCTAACATAGACTGTATAATCGATGGACATATCAACCCCTCCCCCCCTTGTGTTCCAAACAGGAAGTACCTGCTGGTTTCAAGAAGTCAAAGTCCTATAGACTTCCATTGAGAATTATTTCTCACTCATTTTAATGGTCACAATAATCATTCTTGCTCTGATGTTTTCTTCTTAACACGTTCTTTACAATCCTAAGTTTTTAAAGATATTTTTCCTTTGTTACAAGTAATTCAAGTTATAAACTGACCAATCAGACTCAGACCAATCGCTGTCGACTGGTTTCAATATGGCGATAAGACGTATCAGGAAGTGATGAAGAAGGCTCTGGCCTGATTCACGAGGGCTGGAGGTACATTTCCTACGGAGGTCATCAATACATTCTATGTCCAGTTCTTAATTATACAGTCTATGGTGCTAACCACTCCTCCACCGTACAACCCTTTCAGAATAATGACGATGCAAAAACAAGGAAGCTGTGTGCCTGTGGAGGAGACGGGTCTGCGGTGACCCGTCGGCCCGCGGTGACCCGTCGGTCCGCGGTGACCCGTCGGTCTGCGGTGACCCATCTCCTCCACATGTGCGGGTGGAACAGGTGTGACTGCAGCTGACCTTCACAGCGCAGCGCCGTGCTTCCCTCCGTCTGTTTCCTGCACACGCAGCAGAAGCGTTTCTTCTGACCCGCCGGACCGAAGCAATGAGCCGCCGGCACCTGCAACACACACAGGTAACACAGGTAACACACAGGTAAACACACAGGTAAACATATGCTAAACAAACACACAGGTAAACACACAGGTAAACAGCGAGCATAAAAACTGCCGCTGACTTCCGCAGACTGTGTTTCTGTTTCAGGAAAAACATAATGAAGTGAAGAGCAGCTTCATCTGTGAGGATGAAACATGAATCCAAAGAAACTTCATTATCAGAACTCAGTGGAACCACAAGATCCAGACTGAGCGGCTGAAGGAACCCGGAGAACGTTTGTTCTCTCTGTGCTGAGGAGAAACCGCTCATCCACAGCACCGCAGAGAACAAGTAGAACTCTAATCCTGCAGCTTCTGTCTGATGAGATTTGAAAGTTTTTATTTCACAACAAAGAAAAACTTTATTGTCCTGACATTTCTGTTCTGTTGGTTCTTTCTACATAAAGTCTGCAGCCGGGTGTGTTCACCACAACAGACCCTACAGTCTGAAGCGGGTTTGGTCAGGGGGTGGGGCTGAGGGGTTGATACTCACCTGGACCTGAGAGGGCGCCATGCAGGAGCAGACGGTCCTCAGCGTCTTCAGGCATTTCTCGTGACACATGAAGTTACAGACTAGAGAGGAAACACAGACCATCAGAACCGGGACGAGTCTGAACTCATCTGTGACTCAGCAGGTCAGCTTCGTCAGACGCCACACACAGTCAGGCATGGCGGCGGAAGTGTAATGATCTGTGCAGCTCAAACGTGAGAAGAATTGAAGCTTTATTCTATATTGTAATAATTTAAACCTTTAGCCATGTAGAACCTCTTCAGATGTTACAGAGACAAACACCAAAACAGGAAGTACTGGGGGGGGTATTCCTCTATTAACTATTCATTCCCTGTGGAAGTCAGAGAGAGGAAGTCCTGAGGCTGCCCCCCACCCCCACACCAGGAACCGTCCTCCACGCCGCTTCACGCCTGAGGTTAAAACGTTAACGTCCCGCTCGCTGTCACACACCCGAGACTAAACTTTGATTGACCCCTTAATGCTGAGCATCAGGGGGGGCTCTAGTCTGACTGTCTGGACTAGAACTCAAGACCTTCAAGTCTCAGGCCGGACACTCTACCACAGGGCAGAGGTAACACAACAGTGTAACACAATAGAGTAACACAACAGTGTAACACAATAGAGTAACACAATAGAGTAACACAAGAGTGTAACACATCAGTGTAACACAACAGAGTAACACAATAGAGTAACACAACAGTGTAACACAACAGAGTAACACAATAGAGTAACACAGCAGTTTAACACAGCAGTGTAACACAATAGAGTAACACAACAGAGTAACACAATAGAGTAACACAATAGAGTAACACAGCAGTGTAACACAGCAGTGTAACACAACAGAGTAACACAACAGTGTAACACAATAGAGTAACACAACAGAGTAACACAACAGAGTAACACAACAGAGTAACACAACAGTGTAACACAACAGAGTAACACAACAGAGTAACACAACAGTGTAACACAACAGAGTAACACAACAGTGTAACACAACAGTTTAACACAATAGAGTAACACAGCAGTGTAACACAACAGAGTAACACAACAGAGTAACACAATAGAGTAACACAACAGTGTAACACAACAGTGTAACACAATAGAGTAACACAACAGAGTAACACAATAGAGTAACACAACAGTGTAACACAACAGTGTAACACAACAGAGTAACACAACAGAGTAACACAACAGTGTAACACAATAGAGTAACACAACAGTGTAACACAACAGAGTAACACAACAGTGTAACACAATAGAGTAACACAGCAGTGTAACACAACAGTGTAACACAACAGAGTAACACAACAGTGTAACACAACAGTGTAACACAACAGAGTAACACAACAGTGTAACACAATAGAGTAACACAACAGTGTAACACAACAGAGTAACACAACAGTGTAACACAACAGTGTAACACAACAGTGTACTTCTGCTTATGCTCTTTTAAGGAAAGGACAGATTCTTCTGGTTTTTCCAGTTCAGGAACTGCTCTGGAGCTGGACTTCCCAGCATGCATCATTTCACACACACTGACAAAAGTCACGACAACAAAGATTATGTTCTCGTGCGTTCCTGCAGCCAGCGTCCGACAGTCCGGAAACGTCGCCACAGCAAAACATCTTCACTGTCAGGATCCACGTCAGCGTGTTTTCATCTCCTTCAGGTCCGGAGGACGTCTGAGAGTCTCTGTAGAACTCTGAGTGGTTCTACAGAGAACTGTAGAACCCTGAAGGAACCGACCCAAACCGTCATTTGGGAAATGATGCGTAGAAATATGAACACTAAAACAGACAAACCTCGTGTTGTTTCTGTCTGAACTGGACGGGAGTGTCCTGATCGTTCACAGACACTGGAGGATCAGGGATAATCCAGCAGATCTAATCTGGATCAGGATGAGATCTGAAGAGGTCTCATCCTGATCCAGCATTAAAAGGCTAAAACAGGTACATTTATTTTTAGGTTTTTGTTTCATTTTGGTTGATTTGATCAAACAGAATTTCAAACCTGAAAAGAACAAACCGTTTCATGAAACTTTAAGAGTTTCTGCAGGAAAGTCTGAGACCCGTTTGTCAGAGCAAACGAGAGCTCTGATTGGTGGAAGGTCTGATCCTTCTGTTCAAGAACAAAGACTGACTGAACCAAGAACTGAGACTGAGTTCATTCAGAAGATCAGGATACACACATCCCATAATAATACTTCTCTGTTTCTCACAGAATGGTTCAGATTTCAGAACATAGTCTGAGCCCAAACAGAACCACAGAAGATGAACCTGCAGCTTCACCACTGAGGATCAGAACCAGAACCGTTCAGTCAGATCCCAGTGAGGACAGACGGTTTGTTATTGTCGTCATTTTAACGCGTTTGTGTTACGGATGTACTCACTGCTTTAAAAGACGGTCATGAAAGCAGTTCTAGAAAGTTCTGATGGGAAATTCTGTTTCCATGGTTTCACCTAAAACTGACACCAAAAAAAACTATCCAGGATTTAGACTCACAGAAGACAGAGGTCAAAGGTCGTTGGTTTATGAATGAAGTTCAGTGATTTTCATCAGACAGAAAAGTTTAAAGAACTTCTGCAAACCGAAAGAGATCCAACGCTCAGCTGCGAGTCAGTGACCAACAAGCTAACAACTTGACTAGCTAACCAGCTAATTAGCTAACCAGCTAACCCAACACGCTCAGCGGCCTCAGACCTTTGGTAGTAGACCTCAAACTCGTGATGCCAGCAAGTCTCTGGGAGGAACCGCGCGTCTGCCGACCCGTGTGGGACGGCGGCGGCAGCGGCGCCGGATGAGGCTCTGCATGACGTCAGACCATCAAGTTAATCCAAGTGATGGCTTAAAGAAGCGGCGTTACATAATCCAGACGCCGCCTCTCAGGAAGCAGCATCATCACGAGCTGCTGATGAAGAGGAGGACGAGGAAGAGCACACACGCATCTGTCCAGCCTGCAGCATCCCAGCCAGAGGCCTGTTGCCATGACAACAGAAGCAAGGAGCTCACAAGCAGAGCAGAGACCGTCTACACACTGAAGCTTCTCTGTGCTGAGGCTGTTACCGGGCAGAACAACCAGCCGCATTGTGTACATGTTTGTGTTATTGTGTACATGTTTGTGTTATTGTGTACATCTGTATCAACTGTTTGTGTTTGTCTACGTCTGTGTGGGGGTGTGTGTATCTGTGTGTGTGTTTGTTTGTCTGTGTGTACATCTGTTTGTGTGTTTGTTTGTGTACATCTTTCTGTCAGTTTGTGGTTCGGATTCGTTCTTGTAGGGGTTGAGCGCACGCGCATGTGCGTGTCTACTGAAGATGCGCGTGCTGTGCCTCGTCTGTGAAGATGGCTGGGTGTGCGCGCGGATGTTGTGTCTGGATGGTGAGGGCGCGCGCCGCTGAGGTGAGGGTGTCCTCGCGCCGTCTTACCTTCGCACAGGAAGCCCGCGAGCCCCCAGATGAAGTCGCTGCAGTTGTGGCAGAAGGTGGGCTTGGTCAGGGTCACCTTCCGGAAGCGGTGACCCGGCGCGAGGCTCCGCAGCGCCTCGGACGCCTTCCCGCTCTGCGGGCTCCGGTCCGCCATGCCCGCGGAATCCCGGCGGAGTCTCTAGCACACGCTGCCCCCCCTGCACGCAGTCATGCCGCCGGGCCGGGGGGGAGTGTTCGGGGAGGGTTTCCGCGGAACGGTCTCGGTCGTGCGGCGGTTCTGCCGGGCGGTAAGGGGATGTGACGTCGCGTTTCCGCGTGGACCCGCGGAGGGGGCGCGAAGCTCGGCGGCTCCTGGAAGGATCCGGAAAAGCGGCCCGCGCGCACCACTCCAGGAAAAGCGTCCGCGTGCGCACACCTGCAGTTCCGAGGCGGAGCTCTCGTGTCCTCGCGGCCGCGGCGCCGCGTGGAGCGGATTCCCGGTGCTCACGAGCGCGGATGAATAGAAGATGACATCGATCCAAACCGGAGCCGCGAGGCTGCGGCGGGCGCGCGCGCCACGCACGGACACGGGAAGAGGGAGACCGGGAAACGCCGGCGGAGAGGAGGACGTTCAACAAGTGTGTGTCCCGCTGGTGGGGGGGGCGCCTTCAGCTGGAGCCTCTTCCTCTCCGCTCCATTCTCCTTCCGCGTGCCAGCCTCCGCGCTCTCCCCGCCCCGCCCCCCCTGACTCCGCCCGCTGCCGAGCAGCATCAGCGCCTCCTCCGGTCTCCTTCCTTTACCGGTTTGCTGCTCCGTTCTCCTCCCGAACGGAACCGGTAACACCCCTCTCTCTTTGCTGATCATGAGAGAGATTTATTCAGGATCATCGTTATCCTCTGATCTTCATCCATCCTCTGATCTTAGTCCATCCTCTGATCTTCATCCATCCTCTGATCTTCATCGTCATCTGATCTTCATCATCCTCTGATCTTCATCCATCCTCCGATCTTCATCCATCCTCTGATCTTCATCCATCCTCTGATCTTCTTTTTCATCCATCCCCTGATCTTCATCCATCCTCTGATCTTCATCTTCATCCATCCTCTGATCTTCATCCATCCTCTGATCTTCATCATCCTCTGATCTTCATCATCCTCTGATCTCCATCCATCCTCTGATCTTCATACATCATCTGATCTTCATCCATCCTCTGATCTTCATCCATCCTCTGATTTTCATCATCCTCTGATCTTCATTCATCCTCTGATCTTCATCTTCATCCATCCCCTGATCTTCATCCATCCTCTGATCTTCATCTTCATCCATCCTCTGATCTTCATCCATCCTCTGATCTTAATCATCCTCTGATCTTCATCCATCCTCTGATCTTCATCCATCCTCTGATCTTCATCATCCTCTGATCTTCATCCATCCTCTGATCTTCATCATCCCCTGATCTTTATCCATCCCCTGATCTTAGTCCATCCTCTGATCTCCATCCATCCTCTGATCTTCATACATCATCTGATCTTCATCATCCTCTGATCTTCATCCATCCTCTGATCTTCATCTTCATCCATCCTCTGATCTTCATCTTCATCCATTCTCTGATCTTCATCCATCCTCTGATCTTCATCCATCCTCTGATCTTCATCCATCCCCTGATCTTTATCCATCCTCTGATCTAAAGTTTCTTAAAGATCTGCTTTGATAAAAATGATTTTTTTATGATTTCTTGTAGATTTTTTTCTTGAAGGACAAATATATAATTAAAGATTAAATCTTTATTCCTTAGGAATTCTTTAATCAGATCATCAGGATCAGACAAATCCAGTGGTTTAAAAAAGTCAGGTTTGTGATAAAGGTGATGGGCGGGGCCAAAGTCTCCTTGCTCCGCCCCATTCTGATCATCCACCTATAAATCCATGAACCTCTTCGTTTGTCTGAGCTGGAAACATAGACTGTATATAAGAAATGGACAGAGCAACCCCCCTACTTCCGTGTTCCATATAGGAAGTACCACTGGGTTCCAAAAAGTACATCAATTCAACAATGTACCAATCATTGTCCTACTGTTGTTTTCCTCAATGGAATGTACCGATGCAGCAGTTTAAAACAACAAGAGGAGCATGCTGTCGACATTTTTAGATGAGGATTTACTCTGTAGAAATAGATTTCACTCTGAGGTTATGTGCTTTGGACTTTTTTGTTTGTTTAACGTTTTTCTTTATTTCACTGTTTTGATTGTAGCTTATAAATTATAAGTTGCATATATGCGCATAAAATCACCAACCAAAGTTTCATCTTGTTCACTTTTCCAGCTTCAGCCTGAATTAGACGCAGCCGTCTGAGGAGCGCGAGACAAACATTAAAGGACCTGGTCGTGTTTTCAAACAGAAAAAAGATCCAGCTGTTCACTTGTTAGGATGGTTATTTATTTTAAATACCGCTGAACGCGCTTCTCACGTGCATCTGATCAGACTAACGTGGCCGCACGTGAAGTAAAGCTGCTGCGGCTCGCGCGACGGGCCGTGCGCAGTTCGGGCACGGCGTCACCCAAATGCTCCTTTTATCTCGACAAAAAGGAATAAATGTAAGTAAATCCCAAAGGACCGCTGACAGAATCAAATGTTGGGATGGTTCTCCCTCAATGGCTTCAACAATGACTTGTACAATTCTGTCGAGCCGCCGACACTGAAGTTGGCTTCCGATTCACAGCAAGAGTGTTCCACTGTATTTTTCGTCCTTTTCGAAAAAATCGGAAGCCAACTTCAGCGTCGTCTCGAGCCGGCGTTTACAATCGTGGTCTCGTGGTCGAGGCGTGGAAAGAGGCGGAGACTAACAATAAACTCACTCCTGATTGGCGACAGTACTTCCTGTAGATTCCATGACTCAGCTATGACTCAGACCAATCACTGAAGATGGGTTACAAATGGTGGTATCCGTTTCAGGAATTGACGGTGAAAGCGGCGGCCTACTTTAGCGAGGAGAGGAAGTAATGCATTCCAATGGGGGACCTCAGTGCTCGATCTGTCCATTATTTTTACAGTCTATGCCAAAAACGCCTGGTTCCAACCTGGCAGCGTCTGGAGGCCTGTCATGAAAAAAAGGCGACTGAATTGACTTCATTGGTTGGAGCCAGAAGTAAAACCATGTTCTATGGATGATGTCATACTCGCTCAGTTCAGGTGTCTTATGCAGAGTTCCCACCGCTCTCAGAATCTTGCGTTCAAGCGACCACTTTCAATTCAAACGTGTAAACTAGCTTAGACACATTTCAGGCTTCTGCGTTCTAAACTCTCATGTCGCTACGCAAGTTTTTGAGTTGGTTTTTAGGCTCTACGTACAAAATATGACCAAAGAACATGAGATGAAAGTTACACCATTTGAACTTTGGCCAATCAGGTGGTGACGTAAGCGGGATTGAAGATCACCTGGACAGCAACAACAGGTGTGGCAGGAAATCCAGCATCTCACAATCACAAAACCAACCGGAATGCTGCAGACAGCGATGTGGCTCGCTTCAGGGCGGAGCCACTTCAAACAACCACACAACATCCCAGAGACCTGAAAGTTTCAGCGCTGAAAGTTGAGGAGTCCGACGTCAGGCAGACACTCAGATGCAGCAGCCCAAGAAAAGCAGCCTGTCCAGGCGGCATTAGAAGTCCTGAAAGAAAGCCAAGAGCAGCTAGCTGGAATCTTCTCCAAGATTTTCCACCAGTCTGTAACCCTGTCCACCATAATGGTCCCTGTGCAAACAAAACACTCATCTCCACCCCGAGTCGCTGCCCAGCAGCTCCACTCATTAACGGTCATGAATTGCTTTGAAAAACTGAGTGGAGTCAAACCGCATCACTTTGCCCGAGTTTGAACTCTCATCAGCTTGCTTCCAGAGGAAACAGATCCACGGAGGACGCTGTAGCACAGCCCTTCATGCCGCTCTATCCCACCTGGCTACATTCAGACGCTCTGCTTCAGTACCATCCTTTGGGTTTCCACCTTTCATCTGTACAGGAATCAAGTTTCCTTTCAACCACAGCCAGAAGGTTAGAGGCAGCAGACATCCACGTCCCTTCACCTTAACCCTGGCTCCCCACAGGCTGACCCCGACCCCACACTCATACCTGTGCCCCCTCCTATCACAGTAACACCACTATGAAGTCTGCATGATGAGCCGGCCAACAGGGATGAAGACTAAGATGATCATCGACTGCAGGAAGAAGAAAACAACCAAATCTCCACTCTCTATCAGCGGGGACAGTAGACAGGGGAGCAGATAGCAGATTTCTGGGAGTCCAGATGGAGGAGAACCTGACTTGGAGAACAAACACTGAAAAGGCCCAGCAGAGACTCGACTTCCTCAGGCTGCTGAAGAACAACATCTGCAGAGACTGTTGCTGCAGCTGAGAATCCATCCTGACCTCCTGCATCGGTGTGAAGCTCACCAGCAGCGAAAGTCCTCCAGAGGGTCAGACACTCACCCAGAAGACCATCAGCTGTCCTGCACCTCTCTACTGAACTGTCTGAAGGACCAGCACGTAATCAATGACCCGTCTGATCAGGTCAATCTGTGATTGGACTGTTTCCTTCAGGATGGATACGGAGCAATCGGAACACAACCAGATTAAAAACAGCTTCTATCCTAAACCATCACAAACAAAACATGAAGCACACGAGAAGTGAAACATTTCTGTGCAATAAGTCAATGAATTGGTATTCTGTGTTATTACTTTGAACTTTTTATGCTATTTTGGTCAAATTTTTAAATAATTATTTTAATTCAATTCTGATTCTGATTCAATTCTGATTCTAATTCTGATTCTGTTCTGGTTCTGTACGGCATTCCTATAATGGGAGTGCAGGAGAAATGAATAACTTCAGTTTGCTCCCGTCTGGAATTCTGCCTCCAGTTCTGTCCTTTATCAGAATAGAGCTGTGAGAAAGAGATTTACAGTCTCTGGTGTTTCACACTGGACCTCTTCTGACCGTCTGTGACGGACATGTGGTTTCTTGACAGTCCAGTGTGAACACATATGCTAAAACAAAGTCTGAACTGCAACCTTTGATGCTAAAACAGACATTTGGGCAGTTTGACCAAAAGCAGCAAGAGCCGCTTTATCCTTCTTCATGTTAAGAAAATAGACTGGACAAACTGAGAGGATGCAGGAACTTCAAGGTCAGATTGATAAGAACCACAAAGAAAAGTTTCTGTGTTTCTGTGTGGAACTAAACTCTGGAACAAGTTCAGTAATGAGCTCAAACAATGTTCAAGCATTACATACATACATTCAAGAATATGGATAAAGAAACTCTAATCTATGAAGATAAGATGAGTCAAAGATCAACTGGTGGTTGAAGAATTCCAAACGTCTGAACTTGAATGTGATGAAATAATCAAAGATTTTCAAATGTAATCAATGAGTTTTATGTTATGTAATATGCAGAAATGATCACTGAAAAGTTTACAATCACTATGGAATTAATGTTCTTTACTTGATCCAAAATATGTAGCAATGATTACAGGATTATTGTAATTCTGTGTTCTAAAGATAATCAATGATTTTTAGATATTGTGAGAGTCATTAATGTTTAGTGAAAATATAT
>NC_050521.1:29103292-29108401 GCF_002922805.2 Oryzias melastigma | reverse complement strand
TCAATGATTTTTAGATATTGTGTGAGTCATTAATGTTGACTGAAAATATATAAGAATTCTTTCAGAGAATGATTAATAAGAACTCTATTGTTACTTTAAAACTTGATCTCAATGTGTAATGATTCTTCTGCATCAATATAACGTTGTACTTTGATGATGATCAATGAGTATTATAGATCTGTTACATGATGTATGATTGATGTTACCGTTTAGTGAAATAATGTTTGATGAGATTAATCAATAATCAACGAGCACTTCAATTTATTATTGGGAATTACAAAAAAATGAGATAAATAAATAAAAACCACAACTGGATTACATAATTATGCAGAACAGTTAATTTTGAGTTAATCAATCAAACTCTACTGACTTTAGTTAATTATCCCCCAAAAATGAATGAACCAAATGTGACATAAATGTGTTTTATTTTTGTTTTCTATTTTCTAATCAATACATTTAATTGTTTCTGTAATGAGTTTGAAATAATTGTTTGCTTTGTCCTGTATTTTTTTCAATCTATGCTTAAAATAAACCAATCAATCAATCAATCAAACTTTATTATGTTTGTGTGACCATTAATGGATTTATTTAAAGATGCAACTTTTAAATAATTATAACATGGTTGAATGAATGAATGAGTCACAGCAGTGTTAATAATGTTTTTTCTATTATTGTAACTTCTTTCCTTTTGACATCAACACATTTCAATTCCTTTCAAAATAAAATACACTGTGCTGAAAAAGATTTATTTAAATTAAACTTGACAGAAAGTTTCAACCTGAATTTTCTATCATGAACTTGTGGCACCACCATCCTTTTTCTGACTGTATTTCTATCCTTCAGGAATGTCTGAGCAGCAGCTCGATGTTGTTCTGCAGAAGATAAAAGTTATTAAAGCTCATTCTAAATAATACTTACATATATAAATAATAATAATTTTAAATAGTAAACCACCTTGACAATATATTAAACTTTGTACCACCGTTTTGTTCATTTATCTGAAGTTTAAAAATGTAAACAGAATAGAGAATGACCCAAACTAAAAAGTTACTATGCATCTTCTCCAGACCCAAAGATTTCCATCAGAAGGTAAAAGAGCAGATTGTGAACTGCTGTTGTATACAGTGTAAACACATCAATCTGGATCAGAGTTTAAGCTCTCGTCTCCAACAGACTCGCCTCCATCTGTGAGCCTCATCTCACTGCTGCTGTTCTTCACAGCTGAGGAGGGACTGTAAAGGGATGAAGAGCCTCACTGTGATGATGATGAGGGAGAGATCTACTAGATCTGCACATTATCATCATTCTGAAGGCTCTTTGTTATTTAATGTATTATCTACAAACAGATGAACAGACTCTCAGAAGAACATGAACTGCTGGACAGGAACTGTTAGGCTGAACCTGAAGCTCCAGAAGAACATGCGACTCCTTCATCCTCACTGCGACTCTGAAGGAAAACACTGAATAAGAAATAACTGTCAGGATGCTGAGCGGTTTGGTCATGTTCTGTTTTCAGTCTCACCATGTTAATCCTCCACAGTGGTCTTCATTGGTTCATCAAACTCAGAGTTTAAGAGTCTGGATTTCAGTTCTTTATCCTCACATCTGTTCTGTCTCTCATGGTTTTTGTCATGTTCAGTTTATTTAGTAAATGTTCGAGTTTCTGCCACCACGTCTGGTCTCCTCCACCACCATCGCTGACAAAAACATTTATTTGTCTTAGAAAATGAAGTTCCATCATTTCTGTTTAGATATTCAGCATGACAGATAACTGAACACAATGATGGTGAAAGCTTAAATCTGTCACAGCAGTTTTTTCATAAATCAGCTGAAAGCTCATTTTCATGCATAACACTTCAGTCTAAGGAATACAAAAAAAAATTAATGTTTTCACGTTTATATTTAATAATAAATGGAAAAAGGATTTCTGTGCATCAAAGTCACAATAACAGAAAACTTTCAGACATTATTATTATATTATTAAAGCAGAAGGAGACACATTTAGTCAGTTTCTAATGTTGCTTTTGATCTATATTATTTTTACATTTATTTATTCATTCATCTTCTTGTCCGCTTTGTCCCTTTCTGGGCCGCGGGGGTGCAAGAGCCTATCCCGGCCACTGATGGGTGAAGGTGGGGTTTCACATTCACACCTAGGGGTAATTTAGAGTCACCAATGAACCTATGAAGCATGTTTTTGGACGGTGGGAGGAAGCCGGAGTCCCCGGTGAAAACCCACGCATGCACGGGGAGAACATGCAAACTCCACACAGAAAGGTCCCAGCCGGGAGTCGAACCGGGGCCTTCTCGCTGTGAGGCAAGAGCGCTAACCACTGCACCACCGTGCAGCCGACATTTTTTTATTATTATTGCTATTATTCCTATTGTTCCTCAACACGGATTCAGAGGCAGTTGGATCCATGTGCAGTATTTATTTTAGAGCTTAAGGGCAGATGCTGGTCAGACGGGCGGTGGTCAGACGGGCGGTGGTCAGACGGGCGGTGGTCAGACGGGCGGTGGTCAGACGGGCGGTGGTCAGACGGGCGGTGGTCAGGCTCGGCTCGGCGTTGACAGAGGAGAGTCAGACGGAGGTCAAGGGCAGGCAGGAGTCGAGGCAGGCGCCTGACAAGGTGTAGAGTTAAAACCAGGTATAATACGGGGAGAATTTAGAGCCGCTCAGAACTGCAGTGAGAACAATACTTCGCACTGAGCTTGGCTTGGTGCTCTGGCTTTAAGCTGTTGAGGGTGAGATGAGCAGCAGCTGAGGAGCTTCTGAAAGGAGCTGCAGGGGCTGATGGGAAATGCAGTGAGAAGAGAACAGGAAGTTACTAATACTCTGGGGGCTGTGCGCAGGCAGTAGACAGTAGATTCTGTTTTATTAATTATTAATCTTTTGCTTTAAACTTTGAGTCATAGATTTTATAGGGATATGATTGAAGGGAGAGCTAGTGTGTGTTTGTGTGTAATTTTGTGTTTGTGTGCATGTGAGTTTGTGTGTTACGGCGCTAAAGTCACACAGCAAGTTAAACTAGACGCTTTTATCTTTGGTCTCTAGTTTATTGTTTCTCATCGACTCTTTAGACGTCTTGAAAACGAGACATGTAATTGTTTAAATAAATAAAAACTATTTGACACAGTTTATCTTATTTTGAAGGGAGCTTGTATTTGCTGCTGTCAAAAGTAGACAGAAATATAAAAAGTTATAATACAATGATTGTAAATAATTTAAAGCTGCACTTCATGAATGAACGGCTTCAGAAACATGAAGTTTATTTTTCTAAACAGTAGAGACTTTGCAGTCATAGAAGGTTTTGTTGGAAATTGTTCTTATTTTGTCTTAAAGTTTGCAGATCCTAAATCTAAACTAAAACTGGACTAAAAAAACAAACAGATCTGTTTAGAGACAAAATGAGACATCACCGTATGAAGAAATGAAACCATGTCAGACAGCTTATTTGGTTTTCCTGAACTTTACTGATGGAAACGGCTCACCAAACATTTTGAAATTAATTGAATAAAACATGTCAGTGATCAAACACCAAAGTCTCTCATGAATTTCTAGTGAAACTATGACGGCTATCAAGATAAAGGTTCTAAAATGCCAAAAGAAAAATGAAATTTGTCTGTTTTTATGGTAAACAATAAGGGATGTAAAGACTAAAAATACAAATTTGAACAAAAACTTTGAAAACCTGAAGTTGACAAATAGAAGGTTTTGTGTATATTTGTTATATTACAGCTGTTTTAAGGAAGTTTATGTTTGTGAGATCTGACAGATCAGCAGATCCTTCGGGTTAGCACTTATTTAATCACAGCATGTTGCATTTAAGCACAGTTCAGTTCCTTCACGTTGCCACCAGGGGGCAGTCAGACACCAGAGTTCAGGGCTGTTCTGCTCTCCTGGAGCTGTTGAGGGTTCCCTCTGAGCTGATCAGAGATTAGGCCTCACTCGGCTGTAATCGGCCTTATCGCACCAGAAAACCACAACAGTTTAATGGCAGAGGTAATTGTTGTGGAAGTGCTGCGTTACGCCGCACAGTTGTGATGAATGACAGCTGCAATGCAGCATGCGGCCAGGAGATTGCTGCTGCGTGTTGCTGCTGAAGCTCATTTGTTATGGCTGCAGCTTCAGCCGGCGGTTGTTTGGAACGCCACTTCATTCAAACAGGAAATGTCTTCAGGTTGAATCCAACCAACAAATTATTTATTGTTGCTGAATTAAAGGGAAAACACTTGGAAGAAGTTTGATTTCTGCAGGAGTCAGCAATCACACTTTCATAGTTGAACTGATTGTATCTGCTGGAAAGCTCTCAGGAAGTTGAACTTTCTGCAGCTAAAATGACTTTCACAGACATTTGCCTTTTTTCTGTTGATAAGAGTCTGCATGTTATTAAAGATGCAAAGTAAACTCCAATGTTCCCTTTGCTGCAGGCAGTCCAGCCTGATCATGAACTAACACTGGCTTTCTGCTTGGACTGACATCAATGGGGTTGTGTGCGCTTGTGGTTTTGTGCATTCTGTGAAGATGTGTGTTTGTGTGCTGGACCTTTCCTATGTGTCTAATTTGTCTTTTTTTGGTTTCCTGGTGAGACAGCTGCAGTCTAGACTGTCATTCTCACGTCACTTCATGGCTTTAGGCCTGAAGGCGAATCAGGAGGAGCGCCAGATCTGCATCTGATAAGAGCGGAGAGAGGATCCACGCCGCGCTTCTCTAAACTCTCATGAAAGGATGGCTTTGCAGCCCGACGCAGCTCGCTGTCAAAGGATTCTGGGTATTCGGTTTTGTCTGCAAGCTTTGATTTATCTAAATAAAAAAACTCCAGAACGCTGTCAAAATAAAACAAATGAAAAGTGTCTTCCTTTATACCTGAAAACGCAGAAGAATTTTAAATCAAATAACCAGCATCATCCGTTTAGTCAGTTTTAGACTCATCTTTTTATTTATTTATTTTTAAGTCTTTACTAGTTTGTTTTATTTTCTAATGTATTTCCTCTTTTCTTTTTTCATTTCTATTTTTGTATTTTAGTTTCTCATTTTCTTTAGTCTGCTTGATAATGAACTCAAATTACTTACTTTTATTATTTCTTGAATCTTTTATTTTTGCAACA
>NC_050521.1:29101039-29103128 GCF_002922805.2 Oryzias melastigma | reverse complement strand
GTCTTACCTGTGGATGTAGATGGATCTTACCTGTGGATGTAGATGGGTCTTACCTGTGGATGTAGATGGGTCTTACCTGTAGATGGGTCTTACCTGTGGATGTAGATGGATCTTACCTGTGGATGTAGATGGGTCTTACCTGTAGATGGATCTTACCTGTGGATGTGACACTTATTTTAAAATAAAAACGCCAAACAATATCCGCCGATGGTGTAAGAAAATTGACTTATCAAGAATTCTTATTTTCAGAAAAATGTCACTTTTTCTATATTATTATTTTGCTGTTCAAAAACTTTATTGATTTATTAAACAAGTCTTTTCATTTCCTTAGATTCTGCAGTATCCACAGTTTTTTTACTTTTTTTCTTGATTTATGTATGTAAATCTTCCGTGTCTGACAGAGCGTGTCATGAAAACAACGAGTCACATTTTCTCAGGTTCCTGTGGGGATTGTGCCGTGTTCCACACGTCACAGCAGCTGACATGTGCGACTGGGACTCTATCAGACGTGTCCTGGCTTTAGTTTAATTAATGCCGGACAAATGATGGGCTCCCACGGCGGGTCAAGGTGATGGAGGCGGCTGGGCAGGTGGAAAATCAATGAGGTCGACCTCCAGCGAGCTCATCGACCACTGGTCAAACACCGCCACCACCGGCTGTTTACACAGGAGCCGAGTCCAACACTGGAGATCACACTGACTGGCTCACCTTGGGGTTAAACTTCTCCATCAATTCGAACAAGGCTAACCGTGTGAAAACAGAGATTTGGGAGCAGACTTCCTTCCATTTTTCAGCTCCAGAAACTAGGAGTATCCGGGTACTCGGATACTCGCGATCTGCTCCCATAATTTGAGTACGAATATTCGCGACATCCAAGATCGCTGATTCGCGATCTTTATTAATATAGTGGAGTGTGGTAAAACATTTGGGGATGATGTATTTTTGCTTTGACATTCAGAATAATGTTGGATTTTAAATTTATGACCTGAAACAAAGCTGAAAGATCAACGCTACCGTCACTGGAAGTAAAGGCATCTTCATGTCGGTGAAGCTTTTTTAATACGGGCTCTGCACCAATATGTAATGCTTAGAGCGTGAAAGGTTGAAGAACTTTGAGGATAGAAAACTGTGGAGAACATTTTCAGGGTTTGTAGATGAATGATGATAAAAAAAATAAAAAATGCAACTTTTTATGCTTTCTTTTGTTAATATTACTGCTGACCTAACCAGAATGTTGACAATAAATTAATAAAATAAATATATTTTTTTTAAATGACAAACACCATTTATTTCTATTTACATCTTTGTTTTTTTATCGGTTTTGTTGATTCTGATCTTCTGTTCTAAATAAATTCATTTTTCATCCCTCCTGTCATGATCACGGAGCGAAACAGACCCAAATTCTGGAACCCGGACGGATTACGGGAGGCAGATAAAGTTTGACAGTCTGGTTATTGTGGGGCTGATGCCGGGACAGGAATGGAGTAGCAGACGAGGAGTAGATCCAGAGCGGCGGGGCGATGATCCAGGCTGTGAGGCGGGCTGATGGAGTGTGGAGTGGCAGAGATGATGGGAGGTCACGGACTCAGGTTGGCACATGAACGGTGAACCTGGGGGGCAAAGATGTCTCAGGTGAGCTATATCAACGGCACGGGGAGCAGCATCCAGTCCAGCACAGCTAACCACCAAACTTCGGCGGACGACGGCCCACTACCCGGCAAGCAGCGACTACCGAGCCCGGAAAGCCCTCCTAACCCGGACCGCTATTCCCGGTGAGTGTAAACCAGCGGTTGTTGTAGCATGAGGCCTTTTACCTCTTCGGCTCCCAGCCCTCTTTCCTGCCCCACTTGTCATATGTTTAGTCAGGATCCCGCCTCATTTAGTGAAGACAATGGTCGTTGTGTTAACTGTGGCTTGATATCAGACTTGCTGTCCAGGCTCGAACAGCTGGAAGCGCGTTTTAGCTCAATGGAAGCTAAACAAGCTAGCCATGCTGTTGTTACTCGGAGCGCTAGCCGCGCTAGTAAAGCTGACTTAGCTAGCATCCCACCGCCCTCTCAGCAGCCGGGGAATCCCCAGGATGAGTTTG
>NC_050521.1:29088839-29094180 GCF_002922805.2 Oryzias melastigma | reverse complement strand
TCCCAAAGGACCGCTGACAGAATCAAATGTTGGAATGGTTCTCCCTCAAAGGCTTCAGCAATGACTTGTAGGGCGGCAGTGGCTCAGGCGGTAGAGCGGGTCGGCCAATGATCGATGGATAAGCGGTTCGATTCCGGCTCCCGCCACCCAAGTGTCGTTGTGTCCTTGGGCAAGACACTTAACCCTACTTGCCTCCAGTGTGGCTCCACTGGTGTGTGAATGTTCCGGTGATGGTCAGAGGGGCCGTAGGCGCATACTGGCAGCCACGCCTCTGTCAGCCTGCCCCAGGGCAGCTGTGGCTACAGTAGTAGCTTACCGTCACTAAGTATGAATGAGGTGTGAATGAATAATGGATATACAATGTAAGCGCTTTGAGCGTCTGGAAAAGCGCAGATAAATCTAATCCATTATTATTATTATTGTACAATCAGCCCAGTCTCAGTAAAATGCGTACATATTCCACGTTTTGGGAAATACCGTGTATAATATACGCCAAAACCGGTTTTTGCGTGCATATAATACGCGCGGTCCTAAACGTGTTAAAATGTGTTTTCCACGTTTGACACGTCCCCTGGTGGAGCCGTGAGCATCACAGACAGCCCCACAAACGAACAATTTGCTTTTCTAACCCTAACCATAACCGTAATCCTAACCTTAACCAGGAACGACGTCATTTAGAAAAGAGCCGGAGGATTTCTGACCACGTGATCAAAACGAAACCTATAAAGTCCTGTATATTGTACGCCAGCGCAACCTATCCTCTACCATTGCGTATCATATGAACGCAAAAAGCATGTTTGGCGTATATTATACACGGTATTTCAGAGTGCAAAGTCGTGGAATATGTACACATTTTACTGAGAGTGTGTTGCAGCCATTCTCCCGAGCCGCCGTTATTGAAGGTGTTTACATCCGCGGTCTCGTGGTCGAGGCGTGGAAAGAGGCAGACGGTTGCAATAAACTCACTCCTGATTGGCGACAGTACTTCCTGTAGATTCGATGACTCAGCTATGACTCAGACCAATCGCTGAAGATGGGTTGCGAATGGCGATATCCGATTCAGGAAGTGACGGTGAAAGCGGCGGCCTACTGAGAGAAAGTAATGCATTTCCAATGGGGGACCTCATGGCTCGCTCAGTCCATTATTTTTACAGTCTATGGCTGGAAACTGGATCAGAACTGTAAGCTGACAAAGGAATGCTGGGATATCAGTGTTGTTACTTCCACACCTAAAGCCCCGCCCACAACCCAGAGATACATTTCTAAAGAGCTCCTGCTGAAAATGTTTCTTAACAAAGACGATTCAGATTCTGACTAAAAGCTAATGAAGAAAAGCTCGTGGGAAGGCTCTAATCCGAGGATTGTCAAAGGCGAACTCTGAAGTCGGTACATCTAGAACCCTTTTAGAAAAACCTTAAACTTTCAGAAATCTTTCTCTCAAATAATTGACTTTGTTTTCTTGAATCTAAACTTTCTCAATAAATTCTATGTAAAAAGTTTCATGTGAAGTAAACTTTCCTTTAACTTTTCCTTCAACAGTCAAAGCAGAAGCTAAAGACCAAACGCTAACTTTAGCCACGACTGGACAAACGTGACCATCAGAAGAGATTTTCTGGATAACAATCAGGAATCCTCTGAACTTTATTAACATCGCCATGGTAACGGTGCAGCTCCTACGGTCTGCAGGAACATGCAGGTTGTTAAAGTGGTTTATCTCTTCCATGCAGGAACACTTGAATGTTGAAGATAGGTTTTCAAAGAATCAGACAGTATTCATCCTCGCTCAGACCGGTCCATGAAAAAGTTCTGGCATGAAACGGGTCAGTGGCTACAAAAGTTATGAGACTCTACTAAAACTTTTAGTATCTGTTAATTTCTTTATCAATATTTTCTAGATTTGATTTCAAAATCCGGAATTCTTTGATGACTGAACTGAGGGTTCCTGCTTTGATTGTTAAGCTCCTCCCCTCCGTTTTTAAAGCCAATCCAGTGGCATTGTTGTGGCGTTTCTTATGAAGTTCTTTATGTTTCATCCGTTGTTTAGAAAGACAGATTTCTGTTCAGGTTCAGTTATTTTATCAAACGTGATTAAATCGTTATCTCTCAGAGCTCCTCCCTCCATCCCGATTAGTGTGAATCTTTCCAGAAGTTCAGCTCATGAACACTAGAGGGCAGCGTCACACAGGAGGAGGAGAACACCACAGAGGTATATATCACTAGAGATGACACGCGCGCTTTTTCCTATTGTCCAAGATAAAGAGCGACGCCATATTGGAGTGGTATAAAAACAATCAGACATGGTTTAGCACAACCAATAAAATGACCATAAAATGATTCATTTTGGTCCAATTTTAAAAAGGAACAAACATCAGAATAATGTTTTGTACAAACTGCAACAAATGAACAACATTTCTGACTTTATAGGGAACACAGTTCATACCTGATGCATGGTTGGGATTGTATTCTAATCTACACACAGACTGATATTTACACAAACTGTTGGACTCCTCAGTCTGTCTTTATAAACGGGTCGGTGGGTAGCCGACATCGCCGTAGATCGCTAGCACCCGTGGTGTTGTGCCAAGGTATGTTCCCCCTGCCAGAATGTGCATCCCCGGTTTCTGACAGCGTTGACTTGTTTCGTAACACTCTCATATTTTGCCCCAAAAACCATGAAAAGAAGTTGGATAAGAGTTAATTCTGGGGCTTTTGTGGGTTTACTGTCACGTTTGATTTTTTTTACACCATATTCTACGTAAAACAACAGAGGACACAGATTCTGTCAGGCTGCTGCAGATCCAGACAGAACCTGTGCCCCCCAATAATATGCAGTAGAAAGAACAAATAGTTAATAATTGTCTATTGTTACATGGTTCCGTTACAAAGTAACTTTCATAAATCACATTTCTTATCCTAAGTTAGACCAACAAAAGTTCTTTTGTTTTTTTACATAAGAAGCTGCTGATGATTTACGTTGAATACGTAGCTGAAATGCAAATTTGACAATAAACTCCCAAAAGTGTTACAGTAAAGTCTGTGGTCATCATCCAGCTTCTTTTTATACTTTTTTAACAAGATATGAGTGTTACAAATCAAATCAACGATTACTGAGATAAAGAAAACAGATTCTGGCAGGGGGGACGTACCTTGGCACCACAGCGGTCCACGTCCAGATCAGAGCGACACGGTCTGATCCGACTGAGAACAGTGCAGCCTGGTCGACAGAAGTGCCCGTCCCGATGGTCCTGCAGACGAAAGAGAAGCTCAGTGAGCACGCCGTCCACGGCGAGGAGCGGCGAGGTCCAGGCGGCACCCACTTTAAAGCATGCAACAGCCGGGACTTTCTATTGAATCAGAGACGAAGTTCTCCTTTACCAGCTGACAACAATAATTTACTAGTGAAAAGATCTGTTTGTACAATTGAAAACAGGCATCTACCATTCCAATATAGGATCCAACTTCCCTTACGCATCAAGCTAGCATGTCACCTCTAGTGATATATAACCCATTGGAGAACACAGGAAATCAGTTTTTCTCTCCTCACGCTCTGAGTTCCTGATGAAAAGGAACTCGTCGTCACAGACCAGCCTTTCATTTTCATCCTCATCTTCATCTTTAACCACATCTTCATCCTCATCTTCATCTTTGTCCTCATCTTCATTCTTATCCTCACCTTCATCCTCATCTTAATACTCATCTTCAACCTAATCCTCATCTTCATGTTAATCCTCATTCTCATCTTCATCCTCATCTTCATTCTTATCCTCATCTTCAACCTCATCCTCATGTTAATCCTCATCCTCATCTTCATTCTCATCTTAATCTTCATTTTTTTATCCTCAACTTCATCTTCGTCCTCATCTTCATCCTCATCTTCATCCTCAACTTCATCTTCGACTTCATCTTCATCCTCATCTTCATCCTCATCTTTTAATCCTCATCCTTATCTTCACCCTCATCCTCATCTCAATTTTTATCCTCATCTTCATCTATATCCTCACCTTCATCTTCATCCTTATCCTCATCCTCATCTTCATCCTTATCTTCATCCTCATCTTCATCCTAATCTTAATCTTTATCCCCATCTTCATCCTCATCTTCATCTTCATCCTCATCTTGATCTTTATCCTCATCTTCATCCTCATCTTAATCTTCATCTTCATCCTCATCTTAATCTTCATCCTCATCTTCATCTTCATCCTCATCTTGATTTTTATCCTCATCTTCATCTTCATCCATGTCTTCATCTTCATCTTAATCTTCATCCTCATCCTCATCTTAATCTTCATCCTCATCTTCATCTTCATCCTCATCTTGATTTTTATCCTCATCTTCATCTTCATCCATATCTTCATCCTCATCTTAATCTTCATCCATATCTTCATCTTCATCCATATCTTCATCTTCATCTCCTGTTTCCTCCTCTCAGCTGGATGAGGAGCAGAATGTGGAAACATCCTCGCTTTGCTGTGCAGACTCATATGATGCTGGAGCCTATCCCTTCAGGGGGAGGCGGGTCTGGCCACCTGTCCATCAGCGGGTCACATGAAGTAGAGCTCCTCCCACACATCCTTGGTGCTGTCTTCTGGTCTTCAGTGAGCAGATGGTTCTGCTCTTTGACGTTTGAACATTCTTCCGTTAAACTGGACCGATGGTCGTTCAGAGGTTTTCCTGCAGCAGAATCAAAGTTCGGTTCTGGTTCTGCTGCTGCAGGAAGAGTGCAGGAGAACCAGATGTCTGACCTTCATCACCTGCAGCGATGACTCAGCATCTTGTCCATAAGTAGCTGAGCTGATCTCTGAGCAGAACCCTGACCAATAACACCAGAACTCCGGAGGCGGACCGGCTGAGCCCGCTGCTCTGCAGGCGGTTACCATGGAAACCGAGCACGTGACAGGGCTGCATCCCATAACACTGGGGGCTGTCTGTGGACTTCATTCGGTTTGGTTCCCGCGGCTGGGTTCAGATGAGTTCTGGACCAGCAGAACCAGCAGAACCTCCAGGCTGATGGGGTCAGCAGATCTGCTTCCCCGTTTCAAAAGAGACTCCGTCCGGTTAGGGAGCAGACCAGGGTCCCAAACAAACCCATAATGCTCAGGGTTCTGTTAGAGGTTCCGAGCGGGACAAGGAACTGCTGGAAGACCCGCGGAATAAAGGTCTGAGCTCCTAACAGAACCACGACGGTTTAGAACCATTCTACTTCCGAACCGTTCTGGAATTCACTTCCTGCAGAACAATCAGACCTTTCCTTTCTCGGAACCTCTGTCCAGATGAGTCTGGAATGGGGTTGGTTCCGTCGTTTGGACCTTCTGGCTAAACACTGTTTGACTCCCCCCACCCC
>NC_050521.1:29078526-29088519 GCF_002922805.2 Oryzias melastigma | reverse complement strand
GCGTGCTCGTGGACGGGGGCTTGAACAGTGAGGTCATGGAGGGAGCTGCGGGCGCTGGAGCATCAGGATGAGGACAGGTGATCTGCGCCGCGGCCGCAGAGTACGCTCGGTTTGATGCACCGGAGCAGCCGCTCAGGATGCAGCTGTTTCCACCGCATCCCGCGCGCCACCGGATCTGCGGGGCCGTGCGGGTTCTGAATGCTGGGAGACTCTCTGATGGAGTTCTGCAGAGGACCAGCAGAACCTTCAGACTCCAGAACCTTCAGACTCCGCCTCCGAGTGTATCGCTCTGGGTTCAAATCCTTAACCGGGGAGGGAGGGAGGGGCATACCTGTGCAGGTGTTGCTCTGTCATCTTCATGTTTGTTGCAGAAGAAAACAAACTAAGAAACGTTGGATTTCTTCTCCATCACTCAGCTGGAGGAGGACGGTCCGTTTGGTTCTGTTCTCAGCGCTGCTCGGATTTTTTTATTGCCTGACTTTAACAGTGAAGTTGATGACATAGATCACGTGTCGTCAGCTGGTTGTTGATATAAATATTAAAGTCTATTTTGAAGTTTTGGGTTTTCATAATAAAAGCTCAGAAAGAAGCTTTAAAGTAAACATCTCTGTTCCATTAAAACAAACTCGACTCCGACCTTTCCCTTCAGGGTCTCCACAGCCAATCAGCTTCCTTCACCTGTCCTCTGAATCCTATAACAGGAGGTACCTTCATGTCTTCATCTCTGCTTCCATGAACCTCCTCTCTGGTCTTCCTCTAGACCTCTTTACTGCAGCTCTAGACTCAGCATCTGTTTTTACCGTCTCTCCTCTGGACATGTCAGAACCATCTCAGTCTGGACATGTCAGAACCATCTCTCTCTGACTCTCTGACTTTATCTCCAGAACCTCTAATATGTGCTGTCCCTCTGATGGACTCATTCCTGATCCCCTCTATCCGAGTCTCTCCCAAACAGAACCTCAGCATCTTTAATGAACACAGTAAAACCACAGAACCAGAACTTTTTCCGGTTCAGGTCTGGTTCGTTACAAGTCTGCTCTGAGGTGGTTCTGCTTTTCTGCTGCCGGCGCTTTGGATTATTTCAGGAAGAACAGATACAGGTGAGCTCAGGTGAGCTTACCTGTATCAGAGACTGCAGGACCTGGGCTTATTTAGAGAGAAATCAGTGAACCTGGATCAGAGTTCCTGCAGGTTTCTGTGTTTTCTGGGTCTTTGATCATGCAGACTTGCACAGACGTGCGCGGACACAAGCACAGACTCGGTTCTGTTGTTACCGGACCTCATTTTGGTGGGTTGTTTGGCTTTACTGCTCCAGAGAGAGACTTGATTAAACATATGTGCTCTTCTATTAGATCTTTAAACAAATCATTTATGTGAAAGAACAAGTTTTACAATGTTAGGACTTAAAATGTGATCAAAGCTGTTAATGGATCAGAAGGTCTTTCAAACAGAACCTCACAGGAACTCACAGGAACTCATAAGGTCCAGAATTTAAGTTTTTATTTGGAAACTGGGTTAATCCGCGGGTCTCACGCTAAGCAGTCCCCGCTCTTTATGGCGAAGAATTATGGGATGTCTGCCAGAGGAGAACTCTGTTAAAACATGGACAGAAAAAGGTCACATGACAGTGGAAGCAGAGACTCATGATTGGCTGAAGCAGCAAGTCGGGGCAGCATCGTGGTCAGGGCCTGTCAGTCAGGACAACAATCACACGGTTTGAAAAATGTGTTCCTGTCATAGGTGGTGGTGATGGGGGTCCTGGCCCCCTTACTGGTCCTCACAGGATAGATTTCTTCTGTCAGCCTCTTTAGCCAGGGGCTGTGCTTGCTTTGAGGATCCTCTTTCGTTCAGGATCCGTTCATACATGCAGAGATCCAATCACCCCGCCCCCAGGTGAACATGTGACACCATAGTTTACCTGTGCGTGGGAGGGGGAGAAGCAGGTTCAGACTCGTCTGCTCCATCTGAGCTGCAACCGAGCGCGGAAGTCTTGTGATGTCACCTGTTCTGAATGTTACCGTCATAACATGCAAGGGTTTTCTCATGGGGGTGGGGGGGTATGGTGACGACATTTAGCTGTTGAAAAAACTGTCTGTTCATATAAACTGGAGTCTGATGGTATAAACTGGAGTCTGATATAAATTGGAGTTTGATCATATCAACAGGAGTTTGACTGTATAAACCCGAGTTTGATGGTAAAAACCGAAGTATGTAGTTATAAACTAGAGTTTGATAATATAAACTGGAGTCTGATAGTATAAACCAAAGTTTGATGGTATAAACTGAAGTTTGATGGTATAAACGAGATTGATAGTATAAACTAGAGTTTGATGGTATAAACTTTAGTCTGATGGTATAAAGTGGAGTTTGATGATATAAAATGAAGTCTGTTCATATAACCTGGAGTTTTAAAGTATAAACTGCAGTGTGACGGTATAAACCGGAGTTTGATGGTATAAACCAAAGTATGTAGGCATAAACTGGAGTTTTATGGTATAAACTGTAGTTTTATGGTATAAACTGGAGTTTAATAGTTTAAACTGGAGATTGAATGTATAAACTGGAGTTTGATGGTATAAACTGGAGTTTGAATGTATAATCTAGAATTTGATCGTATAAACTGGAGCTTGATAGTACAAACTGGAGTTTGATGGTACAAACTGAAGTATGTAGGTATAAACTCTAGTTTGATGGTATAAACTGGAGTTTGAATGTATAATCTAGAATTTGTTTAGTGGTATAAACTGAAGATTGAATGTATAAACTGGAGTTTGAATGTATAAACTAGAATTTGATCGTATAAACTGGAGTTTGATAGTGTAAACTGGAGTTTGATAGTATAAACTGGAGTTTGAATGTATAAACTAGAATTTGATCGTATAAACAGGAGTTCGATGGTATCAACTGGAGTTTGATGGTATAAACTTGAGTTTGATGGTATCAACTGGAGTTTGATAGTATAAACTGAAGTTTGATGGTATAAACTGGAGTTTGATGGTATAAACAGGACTTTGATGGTGTCAACTAGAGTTTGATAGTATAAACTGGAATTTGATGGTATAAACTAGAGTTTGATAGTATAAACTGGAGTTTGATGGTATAAACAGGACTTTGATGTTATAAACTGGAGTTTGATGGTATAAACTGGAGTTTGATGGTATCAACTAGAGTTTGATAGTATAAACTGGAGTTTGATGGTATAAACAGGACTTTGATGGTATACACTGGAGTTTGATGGTATAAACTAGAGTTTGATAGTATAAACAGGAGTTTGATGGTATCAACTAGAGTTTGATGGTATAAACTTGAGTTTGATGGTATCAACTGGAGTTTGATCATATAAACTGGAGTTTGATAGTATATACTGGAGTTTGATGGTATGAACTGGAGTTTCATTGGGTATTTTTTTCACATTGGTTCCTCTCTCACCTCACATTCTTTAGCATTTATCTGCAGTTTAATTCAAACCTCCCAATCTCCGTCAGGCTCAGATTTTCTTCACTCCTGCTTTTCTTTTTACCTATCTGTGTGTGTTTGTATATGCACACACACAAATACACAGAAACGTATTCACAGATTTACAAAGAAAAACGTTTTGAACTCACAGATCTTCAGATGACTCACAGAGATCATGATACTCCAGCATTCTCTGGAGGAAGTTAACATGTTTGAGCTTGTGCCGTCATTAAATAACAGACATCTATGCAAACACACACGGACACATGCATTCCACCTGTCAAGTTCCCCTCGTTATTCCTGACTCTCACAGATTAGTCTCAAAGTTCTCCTGAAGGACTCAAAGTTCTATCCAACATTTGTCACAGTTTCAGGTTCAGAAACTTTAATCTTTTCCATTCAGAATTTCTAGTTTTAAGTTGTTGTCCCTTAAGATCAGGGTTCCCCAAACTTTCTCTTGTGAAGGCCACATAACTATTTTCTTCTCTGATGGGGGGCCGGGGTGGGTTTGTTAGCTAACATAAAAAGTGAAACAATCTAAACGTTTGTCTAAATGTAAACAACTGTGTTTTTTCCAGAAAGCTTCACAAAACCACATTTTAACAGTCACTTTCTGTAATCTTCACAGAGAAAAATGAATCTAAAACAGTTCAAAAAGTAAATCAATAAATAGTGAATCCTCTCCTTTCGAGGTTCTTTAGACTTTGATGGTATAAACTGGAGTCTGATGGTATAAACTGGAGTTTAAACATATAAACTTAAATCCATCTACAACCTTAAATCCATCTACAACGGTCCAGATGAGGAGGCGGGCCAGATTCGGCCCGTGGGCCGTAGTTTGGTGACCCCTGCTTTAGATGAACGGTTACTTTTTTATATTGAAAAGGTTCCAGTGTTTTTGGAGAGAGACCTAAAGATGGTTCTGGTTTCGTAGAACCAGATGGATGTTAACAGAACAGACAGTGTTCTCTGTGTCTGCAGGAACCAGTGTCAGACTGGTTTCTCTGGTTTGGTGGAACTTCCTCCCATCTGATCTATTATTGTTTCTGACATCTTTCCAACAAGAATTCTCTTTTCTTGTTTGGGTAAATTCTTATCTTCTTTTGATCTTTTTTGGTTTGTTTCATATTTTTTCATGTCTAGAAATCTTAAATCATTTTGAAGTATTGATTTCGAAAATGATCCGTGGTCTGCCTGATCTGAAGAAGATCTGACCTTCATCTGAGGTTGAAACTTTATCTTCATCTCCTTATTTCTGCTCTTCCTCTGGTGCTTCCTTTCCCGGCGTGGAACCGATGCCGATCTTAGACGGTTTGGTCAAAGGGGGAAATTGAGAGCGTGTGGCTGTGAAATGTGAGCGGCGCATTGATCGCAGTGATGTCACTCTGCAGCCGCATGTGAAACAGCCGTTCTTTCAGCACCAGTAAACACAACAGCTGAGGAGTGAAAAGTTGTTAACAGTTTTCTGGAATTTTCTTCTGCTTCTGATCAGAGGATCAGAAATCTGAAGCCTGGATGATCCCAGACCACGAGGAGGATCTGCCAGATTCCCTGAAGCACAAATTGACAGAATTTTATGAAGAAAGGCAGCTTTGATACAAACAAATGAGTCACTGTCAGCGTTAAGCTGGAGGACTTTAAAATTCATTTCTATTTTATTTATGTAGCCTAATGTCACAAAACAATTTCCTCATTGGACTTCATACCGATAATTTTACAGAAGCAGAAGGTCAGTCATAAACTATAAACAATAGCTAAAAACTAAACAGACTAAATAAAACTGGTTATCCCTACACTTAGACCCTCCCTCTTAGTAAGGAAAAGCTCTGAAAAAATAAACTGATTCAGGAAAAAAGAAGAAACTTCAGGGATGTCCACATGAAGGACAGATCCTCTCTCAGGTCGGACAGGAGATTTACCAGGACTGTTTAAAATGAATTAACCGATCTAACTCTACAACTATGTATTTGAAGAGAGTTTAGCCAGATAGGAGATGGGGACAGGTGGGGGGTGGTCCACAGCCAAGACGAGCCGGAGGCAAGGTCCAAGGCTAAGGTGAGTTGGAGGCGTGGTCCAAGGCCAAGACCAGCCGGAGGCAAGGTCCACGGCTAAGACGAGCCGGAGGCAAGGTCCAAGGCCAAGACCAGCCGGAGGCAAGGTCCAAGGTCAAGATGAGCCGGAGGCGTGGTCCACAGCCAAGACGAACCAGAGGCAAAGTCCACGGCTAAGACGAGCCGGACGCAAGGTCCAAGGCCAAGATGAGCCGGAGGCGTGGTCCACAGCCAAGACAAGCCGGAGGCTAGGTCCCTTAGCTAAGACGAGCCGAGGCAACGTCCAAGGCCAAGACGAGCCAGAGGCAAGGTCCACAGCAAAAGAACAGGAGCACAGATGATCCACCAGGAATCTGAAATCTCTCTCACTCAAAAGAGAAACAACACATGAATCACACTGCAGCAAACAGAAGCACAGGAAATTAAATATAAGAAATAATGAAGAGGAGAAGAGAAGTAAATAAGAATAGAGAGCAGAACCCTAGAACTCAAGTGAATAATAACAATGATAAGAAATCTAAGGCCCTATCCGAATTCTCCCCTTCTCCCCTCCCCTCAACCCTCCCCCTTCGTTTATCCCTCCGTGTTCGCTCCAAACGGAGGGTGATGAAAAAAAATTGTGTTTAATATTTCAGACGTGACTTTCGTTCGATGACGTCATCAACATCACCGGTCTGCTAGCATTAGCGGGGAGCTTCCAGGGCTTGAATAAACAAAACAACAGCGGTTTTATAACTTTAAAAAGGTCACAGTACAAAATGACTTACATCTAAATGTAAACGTCTGTGGTTCAGAGCGCACCAACATGAAGAAAAGATCTTCTTAGCGTGACGTGGTTCACTCTCGCGATAGCAGACTTTGGACCCCTCTGTTTGGAGTGTGAAACTTAAAAATAATAATCCGGACACAACTTTGACTTCAACTGCCACTCCAAATCAAGGGGGAGGGAGAAGGGGAGTATTGGGATCGGGCCTAAGATTTTTAGTGTGTCACAATATATAATAAAGACGAGGCTCTGTGGCTTCAATCAGCGTGGACCTCCATCCTCGTTTGAAGCATCTGCATCTTCTAAACTGCATCTAGGTCTTGGAGAATCAGGTTTTCAGTGTTTAGGAGGTGGATGGTCGTAAGTGATGATGCTGGACTGCAGAGTGTAAAACAGGGAGCCACTGATTAGGTGATCTGGAGCTAATCTGCCTATAGGATCCCTGGAGTTCTTCTTCTCTGATCGGTGATCGAGTTTCTCAGAGGTCCAAGAAACTAAGAGCAGCTGGTGAATGTTTGATGGGATCTCCTCAGGTTTCCTGAGGAGGTTTCCTGCAGAGTCTGTGGCTTCATCTTCATCATTGTTTGGATTCTGTCTCTGGCTGTGTTCGTGTTGTTGGACTGTATATGGTTCTAATTACAGAAAAATGATGCAAAGTTGTGCAAAGTTTTGCTTCATAAACAGAAAAAGAGGGTTCAACACGCTCTGTCTGGAGTCCTTGAATAAACTGGGGGGGTGCAGAGCCAGACGAGTCACAAGGACAGCATGTGACCCCCCATCCCCGCGGCCTGCAGTGTGGGGCCTTCACGGTCTGAATCTGACCTCCTGCTCTGCAGAGATAGGCTCTTTGATGTTGGAGCCGCCTGCAGAGGATCTGCGTCAACCATGGCGGGGAGTTGGAAAGAGGAGTGAGGAGCAAGGAGTAAGGACTGAAAAACGACGTGCTAGTAGTGAGGAGTGAGGAGCGAGAAACGAGGAGTGAGGATTGAGGACCGAGGCGTTTCTGCCGGAGTTTGATTCTGAAAACTGAAAACCTGAGAGAATGGGAGAGAGAAGCGTAAGATCGTCCAGGAAAGGAGAAGAAATGTCCAAATGTCTCTTTAGTGGACATATAGAATCTGATGCTTTCAAACCACAGATCATAAAGGGGATGAGATGTCACCATGGCAACCAAAACACAAATCTGTCCCTGACTCTTCCCCCCCTGCTCACCTTTGGTGGGAGTCAACCAACAATCTTAAGTTGATATGAAATTGAAGTCTTTTAGTCATTTTGAAACTATTTTTCTGCTTTAGCCTGTGTAGCATTAAGCTAGCTGTTTAGCCTGTCAATGCAAAGCTGAAAATAATGAGTCAAAGTTTCATAAGAATGAGGAAAAAAAATGAACCAACTTTGCTAGCATTAGCATGCTTTCTTTAGCTCCAGCCTCAGCAAAACGTTTCCTGCTTTGGATTTTTGGCTGAGATGGATGACAGTTATGAACATAGAGGAGGTTCTGAGGCAGCTTCAGGAGCTGTTGCAGATGTCGCAGATGCTGGAGCTGTCAGGGTCCAAACACTTAAATATAAATCTCCATCAAAACAACCTTACGGGTGTTTTCAGGGATGTTTGTGGGCGTTGTTTGTTGAGGTAAAGACAATCGTTGATTCATTCTGTTCAGCTGAACCAGTTTGTATTTTACTTTAAAAGTTTTGTTTTCTACCAGTTTCAGTTCATGAAACCGTTTGAAAATCAGATCTCAGTGCTATGCATGATTGACGGAAATCTGTTGTTTAAAAGAGGAGAAATTAAAGGAGGAGCTGTGAATGTCTGTTAGCAGGAGGACGGAGGAGGAGGAGAAGGTGACCAGCTTCCTCACACAGAGAGAGCCATCTGTCTACAGAAACGGTTTGGCCGGTCGGTGTATGTTCACGCCGCTCTTTCACAGTAAAGGAGGTCTCTTCAGAGAACCAAAACCTCCATAGAGTGCGTCTTTATGATCCGGTTCCAGGATGAACGCAGAGACAAACCACAGAGAAACGAGCATGTGAAGCAGAGAGCGTCAGTGGGCGTGGCCAGCAGCATCCACGCTGGCCTGCTGAGCTGAAGGTCACGTCTCCAACGTAGAGAGCGTTCTCCTGCAGGTTTCTGAGCTTCAGCAGAACTTGAGGATCAGGTTTCGTTCTGTCAGATGGTTCTGGTCACAGAGTCTCAGATCTGCAGGATGGGTCCGACCTCGTTTGGGGATTTCCTCATGTCTGCAGAGCGTCTCCTCGGTGGGAACGCAGCAGCGCCGGCAGCTGCAGAAACAAGCCCCCCCCCACCCCCAGTCAGAGTGGCCGCCCACGGCCCGGTTCTGCTCTGAGGTCGGCTGAGTCCGGCTCAAAGTGCTGGGTGACGTACACGGCTCGTGCACGTCTGAAGCTACTGCTGCGTCAGGTCAGAAACGAGTACAAGTCCAGAACAGTGTTCTGCCTCGCTTTTCATTTCAGAACCGAGCCTGTAGAACTCTGCAGACGCTGGTGGCGCCACTCCACCAACATCTGAGCATCTCGGGTTTCCGGGCGGAGGAGGTCGTCTTTGTTTCTGCCTGAATCGCCTCAAAGCGTCTCGTCTGTCAGGAGACGGATCGGTTGAAGAAAAGCCTGAAACCCGACGCTGAAGAAGCGAAAGGCAGAGGAACCGGGCCGAAACCGCAGCCAGAAAACACCAGAACCGGTACAGATTGATGTAGAACCTGTTCGGATCAGTCCAAAACCCGTCCGGATCAGTCCAGAACTCGTCCAGAACCCATCCAGATCAGTCCAGAACCCCCCTAGACGACTGCTCCAGGCCTTTTCTACAGGCGAGCAGCTACCTGACCCCCCGCCTCACTCCTCCAGACAAAGGAGCTGCGCCTGAACCCTGTGGACCAATCACAGCCAGGAACCGGATCCTGGGTTCATCTCAGTCACGCTTCAGAGACCAGGAAGAAGCTGGGCCCCCCAAGACGGGACGGCTCCTCACAGACTCACCACAGAGGGAGGAGCAGTCGATGCAGGTTCTACACTGACCAGGCTCAGCGGTCCGGCAGAAATCTGAGAGCCCCCCCACCAGGTCAAGCGGAGGGGGGGGCACTGGGACACATTTACTGTCTTTGGTGGGTCTCGGCCTGGATTTGAACCCACGACATTCCAGTCTCAGGACGGACACTCTTCCACAGGGCCACTGACCTGGTCTGTCAGAAGATAAACCCAAGTCCAGGAGCCTGAGAGACCAGCTGTGTGTTATTGTTGTACTACAGGTGTGTGTTATTGTTGTACTACAGGTGTGTGTGTTGTTGTACTACAGCTGTGCAGGTGTGTGTTGTTGTACTACAGGTGTGTGTTGTTGTACTACAGGTGTGTGTTGTTGTACTACAGGTGTGTGTGTTGTTGTACTACAGGTGTGCAGGTGTGTGTTGTTGAACTACAGGTGTGTGTTGTTGTACTACAGCTGTGCAGGTGTGTGTTGTTGAACTACAGGTGTGTGTTGTTGAACTACAGGTGTGTGTCTTCTTGTACTACAGGTGTGTGTTGTTGTACTACAGCTGTGCAGGTGTGTGTGTGTTGTACTACAGGTGTGTGTTGTTGTACTACAGCTGTGCAGGTGTGTGTGTGTTGTACTACAGGTGCGTGTTGTTGTTCAGTAGAGCTTCAGTTGTGTTTCTGTTACCTGAATCCCGCTGAGGCGCAGAAGCTCGACTCTTCGTGGATAATGAGG
>NC_050521.1:29077146-29078395 GCF_002922805.2 Oryzias melastigma | reverse complement strand
GTGTGTTGTTGAACTACAGGTGTGTGTTGTTGAACTACAGGTGTGTGTGTTGTTGTACTACAGGTGTGCAGGTGTGTGTTGTTGTACTACAGCTGTGCAGGTATGTGTTGTTGAACTACAGGTGTGTGTTGTTGAACTACAGGTGTGTGTCTTCTTGTACTACAGGTGCGTGTTGTTGTAATACAGGTGTGTGTGTTGTACTCCAGGTGTGTTGTTGTTCAGTAGAGCTTCAGTTGTGTTTCTGTTACCTGAATCCCGCTGAGGCGCAGAAGCTCGACTCTTCGTGGATAATGAGGCTGAAATCTGGTTAAGGGATGATTTTCTGGAACAGGGAGCGTCTGCAGACCTGCTCGCTGAGTCAGCAGGTTTTTAAAAGCTGCTGATTTAATTGTGAGCTTTGAATTATTGATTAAGTGCTGAGTCGTGAAAACCCCGCAGGAACCTGATGGATGCTGCTCCGGTTGTGTGTTGGATGGTTCATGATGTGTGTTGATGTGTGTTTGTTGTCCTCATGCTTTCAGGCTGGTTCCTGATGGTTGGAGATGAAAGGATGGTCGCCATGGAAACTTGGTCCCTGCTGGTTAAACAGGTTCCTTCAGAAACCTGTAAGAAACTGATGAGTCTAAGTTTATGTCCCAGAAACCAGAATCCAGACCCATACAATAGTTTGTTTGATGACATCATCAAACTGTAGGTACTGAACAGAACTTGTACAGTTTACCTCAAGGCCCGGGGGCCGCATCCGGCACTCCGGGATATTCTGTCCGGCCCTCCAGATCATTTTATTTAACTGTTATTAATGACCCGATGTTATCTTGTCCTCATTTATAACTTGTAAAATTCTGACAAAATAATTTTTTTTATGGAGAGTAAAATATTGAAAGTTATTTAAGGTTTAAGTTGATTTATTCTGGAATAATATTCCTGTCTTTTAATTATTCATAATTATGTTAAAGAATTATGGTTTTAAAGTTTTAAGAATTCTGCTAGCTTTTTGGACTATTTTAGCATGTACTATTTTGGAGTATAGCTAATATTTCAGCTACATGCTAGCTGTTCTGACTAATTTAGGCTCTTCGTTTTAAGCTTTTTTGGCTATTTAGGAGTTAACCGAATATTGACGTGCTAGCTGTTCTGTCTAACACTTTAGCTTTTGTTCAAGTTTTAGGGTATTTTGAAGTTTAGCTATTTTCACAGCTACATGCTAGCTGTTTTGGCTAACCAATGTTTTTTTTTTTTTTTTTTTGTT
>NC_050521.1:29074467-29077136 GCF_002922805.2 Oryzias melastigma | reverse complement strand
GGCATTAAGCTAATATTTCAGCGTTTTAGAGCATATATAGCAGAGGTGGGACCAAGTCATTGTTTTGCAAGTCCCAAGTCTTTGTCCTCAAGTCTGAGTCAAGTCCTAAGTCAAGACCAACAAGTCTCAAGTTGAGTCACAAGTCCTACTATTCATGTTTCAAGTAATTTCAAGCAATTAAAAAAACTATTTATTGTTAATTACACAGATCATGTGTGCTTTCAAATTGCCACAGAGTTCATGCATCCCCACCTCAAAAATCCAAAATAATTTCTCTATAACAAAAACGCTGTTAACCACATTTGAAATGAGGTAAGATGGAGATGGCAGATAACCAGGGTGGTCTGGATATTTAAGGGGTCATACCATGATTTCCTTAAGCCTTTCAGAGTGAACTATATCCATATATATGATCATAGATCACCTTTGGAACACTAATAAAAACATTTATGAAATATTACCAGTAGTTGTTTTCTTTAGTTTTTGTCGTACTTGGAAGTAAAACAACTCGATTCCTGAGGCTCCGCCTGCTGCTGCATGTGGCTGCCGCCCATTTCATGATTTCATTCTAGAACCAGTAGCGTGTCTTCATTTGTTCCTTCAAAAATAAATATCCATTTTTTTTCAAGATGGATGCACACACCATGTCTCTTCCCTTTGTATGCCCAGCCATGACTACACTGGTTCACAACAAAAATTAACTTGACGTCTGCACGACTGTGCCCAGTGGGGGGTCTTAAAGGAGTCCTGCGTCTAAAGTAACAAACTGTTTGAGCTGGAATTTAATGAAGACAGGACACAACTGGAAGATATACGATATTCTGCACCTAAAATGAACATTTTTTTCTGATCATTAGCTCAGTGTTGAAATCGGGTGTTGGTGTTAGAATGGGGGCGGAGCTATCAGAGCAGACTCCTCCTAAAAGGGGCGGTCTTACTCTGTGATATCCGATCATGAGGACCCGCTCGTTTTTGTGGGTATGGGAGGGGCTGCTGCTAACAGCGCAGTTTGTAGAGGATTACTGAAAAATACATGAAACAACCAAAATACCACTTTGGGGTTCTTTATGTGAGGAATGAACATTAAAATGAACTTAAAAGCTCAAATAATTGGTTTTTCATGGTATGGTCCCTTTAAATCTCTTCACTGCAGACCAGTGATGTGTTCTTACGCTTGTGGTGATGAGGTACTGACTCTCACACCACAAAGCATAAAGCAGCAAAAGTGATAAACCGAAAAAAAGGTAAAGAAAAAAACCCTAATGCAGCATCTCAGTGAATTCTATAATACGTTTGCTGGATTTCTATCAGGAAACTACCGAGCCCGGGTCCCCAGCAGCCCTGCTGTCCCGCTATGATCGCTCACGTCCCGCCCAGATCCAGGTAAAGATCTGAGTGGTGGAAATCTCCAAATCACCTGTTGTCACTCTGTGATTATACTGAGCTGCACGGTGTCACAGAGCTAACAGAATTTACAGTCTCATTCATTTAATGCAGCTAGCGATTAGCCGCTAAGCTAGCGTCAGCTTTCACTCAGAACTTACTTGATTTTGCTGCTCCTACAGTCAGATGAAGTTGGTTGATGTTGAATCTCTGTGAGTAATCCTTATATCCACATGTTCTGAGAACTGTTTTTCGTGGACGATCTCTAAACTTTTATGCCAGAAATAAAACCACCGGCAAACAGGAACTCGCGCTTTTACAGGGGAGGCGGGGCTATGTTTTTCTGCAATTTGATTGGTTGGACTATCACATCAATCAAATTGGCCCTGATTTGATTGGATGTTGGGCCGAAACACATGAATCTCAACAAAGACAGACAGAGAGACCGCGGCGCGTAGCTTTCTCGATATACTTTATAATCCGTGGATTTGGGGGAAAATAGCAAGTCTTTCCGAGTCAAAGGGCTGAAGTCCGAGTCAAGTCATAAGTCATGTATATCAAAGTCTGAGTCGAGTCTAAAGTCGTCAAATACATGACTCGAGTCCATGTCAAGTGACTCGAGTCTGACTCGAGTCCATGTCATGTGACTCGAGTCCCCACCTCTGGTATATAGAGTGTATATAGTGTATATTTAGAGTGAAAATAAAGTGGTATCTTCTGCAAACAAAATATACTGAAACAAATCAGACATTTGAAACATAACATTAACAGTTTATAGGCCAACTCTCAGTCTTGCTCAAGGACAAGTAACATCAGGTTTTCCATCATTGTTTGTTGATCCATGAATAGTCTTTAACTATGGATGTGCAGATTCGTCTGTGGCGTTTCTTATAAGATGCTACAGGCAGGTTTTTAGAATGACCCCGGTGACCCCGATCAGCTGGTCCTGCAGCATCACCCCCGTCTTTGATCTCTGCTGGTAACAGCTGTACAGTTATCCGTCTGCTTGTTTGCTCATCTTCTGACACACATCGTTGCTTTTCTCCACTCAAACTTTGAGGTGACCCTTCCCCCGGTCTCTTTGTTTTTGGGGGTGCAGACTGGAGGTCACCTTCCTGATCTGACTGGATCCTGAGGATCCTTCTGTTGCTGACAGGAGATCATCGGTGGTCCAGATTCATGTAGGAACACAAACATGAGGAGCTGTGGGCGAGGTTTACGGAAAAGTGCACTTATAGACAGGAAGCTGCTATCATACAGACAGGAAGTGGCCCATATGGACAGGA
>NC_050521.1:29068150-29074432 GCF_002922805.2 Oryzias melastigma | reverse complement strand
GGGGGGGGGGGGGGTGTGAGGCCGCGGCAGACGACAAACTGTGAGAAAGAGACATGAAGCTTCAGCTGCTGATGTTTCAGCTTCATCCGGAGTTTATGGAAGCTCCGCCTCCAAAACGAAGATGCTTTTATTCTCAGAGTAATTTTCTTCATTTTTGGAAATGTAAAGAAACGGATTAAAGAACAGTTAAACGATATCATATTTGACCAAATGTATCTATCAGAGTGATATTTGTATGCAGAAAATATTGAGGTGAACAAGACAAACGTGCAGATGTGAAAGGAAAGAATGTGAGAAGTGATAAACATCACGACAAAAGAAGCAACAGCCTTAAAATATCTATTGACTAAAGCAGGAGAGTTTATAAATCTACCAGCGATGATCTGAGAGATCCAGACCTTCTACTGAATCCTCTGCTGGTGGTTTCTGTTTGCTGCTTCTTCATTTCTGATTCTTTCTCAGGTCAGTTTCACTGAACCAGCAAAGAAACTAGGTAAGAAACTCATCTGTGGAAACAGGAATGGTTGTTGTGCCAGAATCTGGATGTTTCTACTGCTGAGATGCTGCTGAGATGACCGGCTCAGAGAGAGAAACTCCATCCTGGTTTCTGGCTCAGCAGTCAGTGTGAGACGATAAGTCAGTTTCAGATCAACACACACAGACACTCCAGCAGTGCTATTGACCAAAGACTCAAAGAGACAGAAATCTACTCAACAGATCGACTAAAATCAGAGCACCCCCCCCACCCCCACCCACACCCCTACTTAGATTTCCTCTCAGAGGTTTGAGAGTTCTGGACGCAGAAACGATCGATTAAATCCTGTTTTTGGATCAGAAGGAGAAAATAGAAGATGGAGTTCAAGGTCGAATCTGCAGTTAGGTTTTACATTTGCTGATGTTTGAGGCATGACGGCTTCAGCTGTCTCACCTGGTCGTCCACCTGTCTGTCTTTCTTCAGTTCCTTTGCTTCAGGACTCTGTCACGTTTATCTGGAACGGTAGACCTGAACCTTCTTTACTTTGGTTTGTCTGATCTGAAGTTTGACTTTCCCACAATCTGAGGAGCTCCTCATTAAACCCTCTGTAATGAAAATTATGCTCTTGTTTTTTTTACCTGGATTATTGCGTTAATCCTAATTAGTTATTACAGAACTAACAAACAAATCCATAGAAGCACGACTGTTATCTGTTATGTGATAACGCCTGGTCAGGTGTTCATTATCATACATTAATGCAGACTGGTGATCTCATCAAACGGTAAACTGTTGAAAAACTCTGCTAACAAATGTAAGATATTATGAAAGCAACATCTCTAGATTGATCAGAAAAGTGTTCCTACTGTGTACAGGTGTTACAGTAGAGCGGATGTGTTGTCTTTTTAATCTTCTGCACTATAATGTCCCAAACGTACACGAGAACAGCTCAGAGTGAAGTTTTCACAGCAGTTATTAGGTTTGATTCAACACAGATTAATATACAGATCATTATTAATTAATCACATTTTCTAGTTTTAACATGTTTTCATAGTGTTTTCCTCGTGATGGAGAATATTTATAAAACAATTTATAATTAAAACTGTCTCTGACTTTTTATGTAAATCATGATGATCAGGAGCGGATGAAAACCCACGGTTTGAAAAAGATGCAGCAACTGACATGGGCGGGGCCAAAGTCCCCATGTTCCGCCTAGGGCTGGGCGATATGACGATATAAAACCGTCTTACGATCTCCACAGCTGACGATCTGTCATTTTTGAGAGATTTCACGATCTTCTACGAAAAGCTGCAAGAACGAGAAGGCAAAAACTTGTTGACTGCTGTGACTTTAAATCCGAGCTGCTGCTCCTCCTCCTCCTCCTCCTCCTCCCCGTTGTTTTTTCTTGTAATCAATGACATATATTACTGGATTGGAAGTCATGTGACATACGGCGTGACAGACGTGCGCCGTCATTAGGGATCGAGTCTTCTCGAGTAATGAATGACGAAGGTCCAAAAAAGTAACAAAAGGAGACGCAGAGTTTTACAGTCGACTTCAAAAACCTTGACAACAAAATAATCTGATGGAGAGGAATCATCACAGGACAGGAATCACATTTTAATAGAGAGAAATCAGGCCGGGAACCGTGAACTGTGTGCTAAAGTGGGTGCTAGCAACTCATGAGAGACATGCTAGTTTGGTTCTTTGATGTTTTTATTAATGTTTCATGTTTTAACACATAGCGGATGTTAATCGCACATATTCACGTTCAACCTGCACAAAATATACCAACGAAGGGTTACTTCTGGACCACAAGGACCGGCTCTCAACTCAGAGGTGAATTTCTGATGAACTCCTGCCGCTCTGCAGAAACTCTGTCCTACAAAGTGACAGATTTTTAGCTTTAACTTAATTTTCAGAAACTTTTTAAAAACGAGTTGATTTTCAGGATGAATCTGGTGGTTTGGATGAATCCGGTTTTCCTCCTGTAGACTGATCAGGAACTGCACAGACTAACAGCAACATCTGCACTTCTGAGGTTTACTGCAGGAGAACGCAGAGGAACCAAACTACTACATCCTGGTACTGAGCAGCCAGAGTGAAGCTTTGAGAGAACTTAACCTCCTGAACTTAAGCAGCGATTTCTTGGAGGCTTTTATGGTTCAGCAGAGAACCATGGAGCCGGTTTTAATCTCTGGCTGTCTCCTCCTGTCAGTTTTGTTTTCTTCAGTTGATGGAACTAAACAGTTGAATCATTTTCAGTATCAGCTCTTCTCAGTCTGCTCTGCAGGTATGTAACAGGTGTTGAGCTGTAATGGGAATAGTATTTTAGGATCATTTAGCCTCTTTGGTGACGCTGTGGTCGGTTCCAAACTTTAGCCAGTCTAAGATAACTACTCTTACTGCAGCTCTGTTCAACTGTTTTGTTATTTTAAAGTCCATCCAATTATTTCATAATTGTGAGAACCTAAAATATTTTTCCCAGAGGGCCGCTGAACCAAAGCAGCAAATGTGTTTGAGTTCTGAAACAGAGAGCTCAGTGTTAACCGGAGCTGCAGCAGGAGCAGACGGATCCCAGGATCATTAAATCCTCATCAGCAGCAACTGCATGTGAGTGTGTGAGTGTTTGAGTGCATGTGAGTGGGTGTGTGCATGTGAGAGCACATGAGTGTGTGAGTGCATGTGAGTGGGTGTGTGCATGTGAGAGCACATGAGTGTGTGAGTGCATGTGCACATTCATAGCCTCCCTGACCTTCATTAGCGCCTCAGACCAACCATAACACTGGACTGGGAACTGGAGCTGTGAAGGTCCAACATTCACTCTGGTTCTCCGTCTGTGACGCTTTAGAGACCCGGTTCTAGAAAACCATCTGGCCCGTTAGCTTGGCTGGAGAAAAAACACAGAGCAGTCCAGAGACCGGATCTAAGGAGGCAGACATGAAGGCTTGAGTCCAGACTGTCAGCTGACCAAAGACCAGGGACTGTTGAAATTATCCTAAAGCGGTTAGCCTCACGGGATGCTAATGATGCTAACCCTAATATCAAGGTAACGTCCTTTATGGAGGTCAGAGGTCACTGCACAATAGAGTTACATATTTTGTGAGTAAATCAGTCAGATTTCTTTGGGTGAATAAAAACATTATCTGGGTTTCCTTTCTGCTGTTTCCTCTCTTCACCTCCTTCTTCTAAACCTCCCCTCACATATTGAACCTGGAACCTCGTTGTCTCCTTGCAGGAGATGTGGTCGACATCTACCAGAGGGAGTTCCTGGCTCTGAGAGAACGTCTTCACTCGGCCGAGCAGGAGAACCTGCGGCGCTCCAAAGAGCTGAACCTGGTTCTGGAGGAGATCAAGAAGGCCATCGCTGAGAAGCAGGCGCTCAGAGACATCAACCGCACCTGGAGCAGCCTCTCTGGTCAGTCCACCACGAACATGATGATCCGCTGCTCAGACGGTGGAAAAGTCAGGCGGTAAAACAGTCAGACAGTGGAACATTGAGACGGTGGAACAGTCAGAAAGTGGAATAGTAGAAAATTGGTACAGTCAGATAATACTGTTCCAACATCTGACTGAATTTGGAACTGTCAGACGGCGGAACAGCCATAAAGAGGAACTGTCAGACGGTGGAACAGTCAGACGGTGGAACAGCCAGAAAGTTTAACCGTCAGACAGTGGAACAGTCAGACGGTGGAACAGTCAGACGGTAAAACAGTCAGGCAGTGGAACAGTCAGACGGTGGAATAGTCAGACAGTGGAACAGTCAGACGGTGGAACAGTCAGAAATTGGAACAGTCAGACGGTGGAACAGTCAGACAGTGGAACAGTCAGACGGTGGAACAGTCAGACGGTGGAACAGTCAGATCGGCTTTCGGCTTTAAGCTCTTCAGGCTGAATCTGCTCAGTTGATCTCCCTGATCTCGCTCTTAGACTTCCAGACAGCTGTTTCCTCTCAAGAAACTCTTTCACTGCAGCATCATGGAGACGCGGAGACTCCTTTCAGTCTTTTGTCTCTTGCATGTGTCCTTTAGAGGAGACCAGGTTGAAGCTCTGGAACGTGAGCAGCAGCAAAAACCTGCTGCAGCTTCCCTCCATCTTCCATCACCTCCCTCACCTGCTGAACAGAGAGGACAGCCTGCAGCCCGCCGTGCACCTGGGCCAGGGACGCACCGGAGGTAGGAGCTGCCAGACCCACCTCACAGATGGGATTTCTCTGAACTGACGCCACGTTTCTGCAGGATATTTGGACCGAAACTATCCCACGATCCTGCAGGTTTTCTAACGAGCAGCAGGAATCCCTGAAACCTCGTGAAAACATTTTAAATTATTTCAGAGGAAAATAGAAGCACAGCAGAGACGTTTCTGGATCTCAACTCTTTGTTTGATCAAAGTTCTGAAAGTTGAATTTGGTAAAACTGGATCAAAGTTTATATTTTTGAGATAACCGATAATGAAAGCTCTTAATGAGGTTTTCAGGTTTGTTGTAAAATTCTCTAAAAGAGTTCCTGAAAACATTACAGTTTTGTTGCAGCTGGAGCTACCGTAGCATGCTAGCTTCTAGAGATGACAGCAGTTCAGACACGTCAGCTTCTTTTTTTATTTATTAAACATCATGAAGGCCACATGGACTTAGTTAAACAGACTGATCAAATGTCCGAATTCAAACAACAGATCCAGTTTGTTTACATGTAAACAATAATCGTATCCTTCTAAACCGTAACATGGAGAAAACAGGACTGTTGGACCTTTACGGCTGAAGATGGAGCTGGAATCAAATGAACGTTCTGGTTGTGGTTTATAACTTTATTGGTGCTGTACAGCACTGATCTGGGTTCTGCAGCCGGTCCGGTTGGTTCTCCTGATCATGTAAAGTGATGAGAGCCGCTAAACCAGCTGGATTCTGCAGTCAGACCCAGAGACCTGATGGGGAACGTCTGACTGCCACTAAAGTCAAAGTTTCTGATCAACTAAACTTGAATCTGGGAAGACCGGTTTGTTTTTGAGTATTCCCAGAACCTCTAGAACAGCATCAAAGATGACTCTCGGTCAGACTGCAGCGTCTAAGAGCTCCAGTGAGACCTCCTGGTTTAAGGTGGTCCCGGATCTAAGAGAGTTTCTGATCCATACAGAAATGTTCAATCAATAAAGGAACGATCTAGATTAATTCTGGGAGAATGTCCTCCAGGATTCTCCAGAGTCAGCCCAGTCAAAGGTTGAACCAGCAACCCTACACGGACGGCCGTCTGCGGCTGAAGCGGCGGTCCAAGAACAGAGCATCTTTCATACATCGGAGCGCTGAGGCCCCTCTGATGCACTCGACATCCCAGGAGACTCAAGTAAACAGCTCCATTCAGGCTCAGGGGCGTGCTTGTGAGAGCATGCACGTCACCTCTAATGTATTTATAAGACGTTTTTATGCTACTAAACCTTTCACTGACAAGCCTGCTTTTTACAGACGGTGAATGCAGATAATACCAGAGGCAGCAGATACACTACAGCAGACCGCAGAGTGTGTGCATGTGTGTGTGTGTGCACATCTGTGTGCACGAGTGAGTGCAGCCAAATGTGTTTATGATGCACTTTTAAGGGAAACTAGTTAGAGGCACAAAGTGTACTTTGTTTTGTTAAAGAACAGAGAGATAAAAATGAGACTTCAAACTAGATGGACATGCTGGGTGGAGGAAAGATGAAGGAAAGGTGGAGAAAGGTGGAGGAAGGTGGAGGAAAGATGCAGGAAAAATGGAGGAAAGATGGAGGAAAGGTGGAGGAAAGATGAAGGAAAGATGGAGGAAAGATGAAGGAAGGTGGAG
>NC_050521.1:29067565-29068059 GCF_002922805.2 Oryzias melastigma | reverse complement strand
GAAAGATGGAGGAAAGATGGAGGAAGGTGGAAGAAAGATGGAGGAAAGTCGGAGGAAAGATGGAGGAAAGATGGAAGAAAGTCGGAGGAAAGATGGAGGAAAGATGGAAGAAAAAATGGAGGAAAGGTGGAGGAAAGATGGAGGAAAGGTGGAGGAAAGATAAAAGAAAGATGTAGGAGAGATGGAGGAAAGATGAAGGAAAGGTGGAGGAAAGATAAAGGAAAGATAGAGGAAAGATGAAGGAAAGATGGAGGAAAGTCGGAGAAAAAATGGAGGAAAGATAAAGGAAAGATAGAGGAAAGATGAAGGAAAGATGGAGGAAAGTCGGAGAAATGATGGAGGAAAGTCGGAGAAATGATGGAGGAAAGATGAAGGAAAGGTGGAGGAAGGTGGAGGAAAGGTGGAGTAAAGATGGAGGAAAGATGAAGGAAAGATCGAGTAAAGATGGAGGAAAGATGGAGGAAAGATGGAGGAAAGATGAAAGAAAGATGGAG
>NC_050521.1:29062895-29067508 GCF_002922805.2 Oryzias melastigma | reverse complement strand
AGATGAAGGAAAGGTGGAGGAAGGTGGAGGAAAGATGGAGGAAAGGTGGAGGGAAGGTGGAGTAAAGATGGAGGAAAGATGAAGGAAAGATCGAGTAAAGATGGAGGAAAGATGAAGGAAAGATGGAGTAAAGATGGAGCAAAGGTGGAGGAAAGGTGGAGGAAAGATAAAGGAAAGATGAAAGAAAGATGTCGGAAAGATGGAGGAAAGTCGGAGAAAAATGGAGGAAAGATGAAGGAAACATGGAGGAAAGATGAAGGAAAGATGGAGGAAAGTCGGAAAAAAATGGAGGAAAGATGAAGGAAAGATGGAGGAAAGGTGGAGGAAAGGTGGAGTAAAGATGGAGGAAAGATGAAGGAAAGATCGAGTAAAGATGGAGGAAAGATGGAGGAAAGATGAAGGAAAGATGGAGGAAAGATGGAGGAAAGGTGGAGGAAAGATAAAGGAAAGATGGAGGAAAGATGAAGGAAAGATGGAGGAAAGATGGAGGAAAGTCGGAGAAATGATGGAGGAAATTCGGAGAAATGATGGAGGAAAGATGAAGGAAAGGTGGAGGAAGGTGGAGGAAAGATGGAGGAAAGGTGGAGGAAAGGTGGAGTAAAGATGGAGGAAAGATGAAGGAAAGATCGAGTAAAGATGGAGGAAAGATGGAGGAAAGATGAAGGAAAGATGGAGTAAAGATGGAGGAAAGGTGGAGGAAAGATAAAGGAAAGATGAAAGAAAGATGGAGGAAAGATGGAGGAAAGTCGGAGAAAAATGGAGGAAAGATGAAGGAAACATGGAGGAAAGATGAAGGAAAGATGGAGGAAAGTCGGAGAAATGATGGAGGAAAGATGGAAGAAAGGTGGAGGAAAGATGGAGGAAAGATGGAGGAAGGTGAAGGAAAGATGGAGGAAAGATGGAGGAAAGGTGAAGGAAAGGTGGAGGAAAGATGGAGGAAAGGTGGAGCTCCTGAGGTTCAGGAAGAAAACCTTCCAGATCAGATCAGCTTCAGGACGCTTGATCAGTGATGGACAGAAGAACTGACTGAACCTTTCAGGGTCATGGGTTGCTGGAGCCTATCCCTCCCCAGCCTTAGTGTGCTGCTACTTGGAGTGAAGTGAGACTGGTCTGGTTGTGAACATCCCTCTAGTGGTTACCCTGTGAACTGACCTGGCTCCAGCTCTGAGGAGGATGTTGGTGGTTCACCAGGCATCTTCTCCGTGTCTGCAGTCTCCGTGGTGATGGGCGTTCCCAGCGTGAAGAGGGAGGTCCACTCCTACCTGACGGACACGCTGGCCTCTCTGATGTCAGAGCTCAGCCCGGCTGAGAAGGACGACTGCGTCATCGTGGTCCTCATCGCAGAGGTCAGTAGGAGTTTGTGATGTAAAAACACGAGGAAAGTGTGAAAGTAAAGGTCGCCGTCGTTCTGCGGTCTGACGGGAGCCTGACGTGTTCTTCAGTCCAGATCCTAAATCAATCTGGATTCAGGAAAACAGGAAAGCTTGTCTGTTCTGTCCATCAGCAGGAGAGCTATCTAACCTCACACAGAAAGATCTTCTCTGAGCAGCGCGCGTCACTGAAGACACGTCTGTCATGACAAACGCACAAAACTTTATTAACAACACCGCCGTTACAGTCTCAGGACAAACGCTCAGAACTCAGACATTTCACCAACGCCGTGATGTTCGCTTACATCCCTGAAGAAACGGAGGGATCAAAGGGGGCTCAAGATCCTGCTGATCAGGATCAAACTGATCAGCTGATCAGGATGTTCTGTTCTTCTGCTCTTCCTCTCATCTCTTCCTGTTACCTCTTGAAGTCTCTAAACCTTCTCAGAATCTCAGATGTGAACTTGTCCTTGGTGGCTCCTCTGTCTCAGCCATCTGTCGTCTTCCTGTCAGGATGAGCTCATCTTCGTCTTCATCTTCATCTCTGAGACCAGCACCTTCTTCTCAGAAACCCGCAGAGCTCGGATCGGCCGCTAACGCTTCACGTGAGGCCTCTGCAGCTAAACGGCGATCAGCGAAAGCTCTTAAAGCCTTAATGTGAGCAGATGAAGCGCATGAATATTACATGACTGCACCTCCACTGAGGACAGAGCAACTAGACGCTCCACCACAGCAGCCCTGAGAGCCTTTCAGACCTGCAGGGTCACCTGGGAGGTCCTACTGAGGAAAAACCTGAGAAGAGCAGAAGATCCAAACCGGGTCTCTTCAGTTCGAATCTGAACTTCTGCAGGTCAGTTTTTAGCATCAGGTGGATTATTTCATGGATTCTGATGGAGATCTTCGGAAGGTTCTGTGGAACCAAGACGGACAGTAGTTCTGATCCGGTTCAGTTAAGATCTTTAGAAAAGCCCAGTCTGAGCTGGACTCTGACAGCAGTCAGTGGAACCATGCTGAGGTCTCTGGTTCCAACAGGAAACCTGATGGAGAAGCTTCCTCCTCAGGAAGGAAGTTCTGCCTAAATGGAACGAAGTCTTGAAGACACAGAGATCTCCTGAACTGAAGGACACCTGGACTCTCCTGGACTCACCTGGACTCTCCTGGACTCACCTGGACTTACCTGGACTCACCTGGACTCACCTGGACTCTCCTGGACTCTCCTGGACTCACCTGGACTTACCTGGACTCTCCTGGACTTACCTGGACTCTCCTGGTCTGATAAAGGGTTTTTGGGGAAGAATATTCTGTAGTTTTCCCAAAGACGGAGGATCAGGACTTCAGGACTTCTAGAGTTTGACTGGAGTGCAAGAGAGCACTGTCTAAGCCCCGCCCCCTTTCTCTCAGGTGGCCACACCTGCCTGTGAATGTGGAGCAGAGATTAGAAGTGGACAGGTCAGCATTACTCAGAATAAAACTGCAGTTTTGCTTAAAAAAATATCAGATTTTTAAATAAACCTAACTGGAATCTAAAATAGAAATATGTTTTTTAATAAAAAGTATTTGTTTAAGTCTTAAGTTCAGGACAAGAAGTTTAGCTTCAGTTTAGACAAAAACAATATTTTACTTCCTGAATTTTTTAATTTCAAATGTACTGTGATGTTTATTCTGTAAAAAAACATTTAAAATAACTGAACTTTATTTGAGGTGAAAGTTTGAAGAATTTGTTTGTTTATTTTTTTGAAAGTTTTATTTTTATTTTCAGGATTTACTTTATTTCTGTTAGTAAAAAAAAGAACATTTTGTTTTCATGTGAAAGTGAATAAATTCTAAAACTAGAAGCTGAACTGTAAACAGACGTCTGGAATCTGCTGTTTTAACTACGTTTTTTTGTCTCGTTTTTTCTGCAGTAAAAGAAATCAAACATTTTTTTTCACTTTTGATCATTTTGTTCATCTTCATCATTTTTAAACGGTTCCTGACTTGATTTTAGTCAAACTGAACGTTTTTGTCTCCAGGCTGACCAGCAGTACGCCAGCGGTGTAGCAGACAACCTGAAGCGCCTGTAAGTTCATGCTGTTTCCGTGGCAACATGTCGCAGCATCCACCCCCACCCCCGCCCACATTTCGTCCTTTCCTGGGAAAACTTCCTCCATCTCAGCTTCCTCTGTTTCTGTCTGATTCCCAGTTTTCCAGCAGAAATCCAGGCCGGACTGCTGGAGGTCATCTCGCCGTCTGTCCACTTCTATCCAGATTTCTCCCGCCTTCGAGAGTCCTTTGGAGACCCCAAGGAGAGAGTCAGGTATGTGGAGGGAGGAGCCTTAGGAGGAGCCAATGATCTGTCTCCTCCAGAGTGATCCTAGTGATTAAAGACGAGAGAATCTGTGAAACTGAAACGGAGGAACTGAAACTCTCAGACAGAAGAGAAGAAAACTGATTACTGGAAAGCAGTAGTGTAGGGATCTGCTTCACTGGAGATCACTGAACTCTGGATCTATCTCTGGATCCTCCTCTGGATCTTTTTATCCTCCTCTAGATCCTCCTCTGAGATTTCTCTGGATCCTCCTCTGGATAGTCCTCTGGGATTTGTCTAGATCTTTGGATCTTCCTGTAGATCTATCTCTGGATCCTCCTCTGGATAGTCCTCTGGGATTTGTCTAGATCTTTGGATCTTCCTGTAGATCTATCTCTTGATCCTCCTCTGGATTCTCCTCTGGATCTTTGGATCTTCCTCTAGATCCTTCTCTGGGATGTCTCTAGATCTTTGGATCCTCTTCTGGATCCTCCTCTGGGATTTCTCTAGATCTCTGGATCCTCCTCTGGATCTATCTATGGATCCTCCTCTGTGATTTCTCTAGATCCTCTTCTGGATCCTCCTCTGGATCTATCTATGGATCCTCCTCTGGGATTTCTCTAGATCCTCTTCTGGATCCTTGGATGTTTCTTTTGGCTCATTCTCAGGTTCCTTATCTTTTGATTTTCCTCTGGATGGTTTTGGATCTTCCTCTAAATCTTTATTTGGAATCTTCCTTTGGAACCAAAACTTTCTCTTATTTTCTGGATCTTTCTTTGTTGGTTGTTTGGACTTCTGTATCATTTATCGTGTTCATGATGTTCGTGTTTTATTTCTTCAGTTTGAAATATCTCTGGATATTTGATTTTTTTTGAAAACCTTTATTATTAATCATTTATTTATTGGGGGTGGGGTGAGGGTCCTGGATCTTCCTTTTTGGGACCAGAACTTCCTCT
>NC_050521.1:29040731-29062679 GCF_002922805.2 Oryzias melastigma | reverse complement strand
AGTTAGGGGTGGGGGTTTGTTCCCACAGGAGGACAGTGTCAGAAGAGCTTTTTACAAATGGGCGGGACATAAAGATGGTCACATGTTTCGACCCCCCCAATCGTTGGATCTGCTGTCACATTGGCCCCTCCCTCTTCTGAGTTTGAACTTTTTTAATTCTGTTTTCGGTCTTAACATAGGTTTGTTTTCCTTCCTCTGTCTCAATAAAGTTTTGATCATTGATGGTCTTACCTGGAGCTGCAGGTGAGACCACCAGGGATCTGCCCACAGGCAGTCAGCTGACACCTCCTTAAAACAAAGCTTTTATTTTGAAATCTGCAGCTTGTTTCTAAAGGGTCAACAGAAATCAAAGTGTGCTGGTTCATGACTCCTCCTCATCCTCAGGTGGAGGACCAAGCAGAACCTGGACTACTGTTTCCTGATGATGTACGCCCAGTCCAAAGGAACCTACTATGTGCAGGTACATCAGTGGGCGGAGTCAGATCTTTCAGACCCAACTAAACCCACACACTGCTGTCTGAATGAGACACTAGGGGGCGCTGACTGCTGTCAGCTAAAGGACCTCCAGATGCTTCTCATGGATTTAAGAATCTTTGTTTTAGTGTCTGCATTACCACAGACGGCCTGTAGAGGGCAGTAAAGACTCAGATTCATCCTCAGGCTCTGCAGCTCATTAACACAGATCTACTGACCTGATGTTCCTCTGCTGTCTGATGATGACCTTCTGGGAGGTCAAAGTCGAGGATTTGCTGGTTCTGAGCAGAGAGATTCCTCAGAAACATCAGAAGTTGACGGTCTCCTTCTGTCTTCCAGCTGGAGGACGACATCGTGGCGCGGCCAAACTTCTTCACCACCATGAAGAACTTCGCCCTGCAGCAGCCGTCCGAGGAGTGGATGATCCTGGAGTTCTCCCAGCTGGGCTTCATCGGTGAGGCCCCCACTCAGCAGGAACCCCCTCTGGTCTGTGCCGTTCCGCTGACAGCGTCCTCCTTACAGGGAAGATGTTCAAGTCTGCAGACCTGTCGCTCATCGTGGAGTTCATGCTGATGTTCTACAAGGACAAACCCATCGACTGGCTGCTGGACCACATCATGTGGGTCAAAGTCTGCAACCCCGAGAAGGACGCGGTGAGTTCCTGTCTCCTCAGACGGCCCGTCAGAGCGGACCGGGTCCTGACCCGTCTGTCTGTCTCCTCCAGAAACACTGCGACCGGCAGAAGGCCAACCTGAGGATCCGCTTCAAACCCTCGCTCTTCCAGCACGTGGGGACCCACTCCTCTCTGGCGGGGAAGATCCAGAAGCTGAAGGTACGGAGCATCAGGAGCAGACACCTGCAGAGCTCTGACCAATCAGGATCCAGACGTCTGCTGCAGACCCGACTGAGTGAATATGGAGGACACCTTCTCCCCTCAGTCCGGTTCCTCAAGCAGAAGAACTGATGTTTGGAGAATGTGAAGCAGCGATGGCGTTTTCTCACTGACGCCATCTGTGGAGATCAGAACGCAGGAAAAATGTAGGATCTTCTCACAGCTGAGAGCAGGACAGGAAGACTCTCATTAGGAGGGATTTTCAGAATAAAACACTGTTTTTCTCAAAGCAGTGCTTTATTCTGAAGAGGATTTTCAAAATAAAACGCTACTTTGAGGACTGAACCGACGACCTCCGTCCTGCTGGTGGCGCTCTGACACTTTTCCGGAGCCGCTCTCTACTTCCTGTCTGTTCTTCTACAGGTGAGGGAGGAGCCTCAGCCGGTCTCACAGGTGTGATGTCAGTCCGCGCGAGAACCGTCCAGTGAAAGAACGTCTTCATCATCAGACATCAGCTGTAACGTGTCTTCACTAGAATGGTTTTCATAAACGTTCTGAAAGATTGTTTTGTCGGTAAATTCTCTTCAGTCGTCGTATTTTTAACGATAAAAACGAGCGGATTCTCCTGAAATCAGTTTTATTTTTACTGTTGGTCCTTTCACAATAAGAGCTTCCTCCCCCTACATCCTCTTTGAGGACGTTTCTATCAGGAGGCGGAGCTAAGGTTTCAGGAGTTTCCATGGTGATGAAGAGATGCTGAGCTCTCAGCAGGTTTGAGGTCGCAGGGACAGGAAATGGTCGCCTGCAGCCCGTCGCCGGGCAGCCTGACCCCCCGTGGTGACTTCCTGTCTCCAGGATAAGGACTTCGGGAAGCAGGCGCTGCACAAAGGCCACGCCAACCCGCTGGCGGAGGTGACCACCAGCCTGAAGACCTACCAGCACTTCACCCTGGAGAAGGCCTACCTGGGGGAGGACTTCTTCTGGGCCTTCACGCCGGTGGCGGGGGACTTCATCAGGATCCGGTTCTTCACCCCCGTCCGCATAGAGAGGTGGGTGTTTGGGGGTGGTGGGGGTGGTGCTGGTTTCACAGCTTCTGTCTCGTGGTTTCAGGTACTTCTTCCGGAGCGGAAACATTGAGCATCCAGGAGACAAACTGTTCAACACGTCCGTGGAGGTGCTGCCCTTCGACGTGAGTTCCTCGTGTCTCCACCACGGGGGGTGGAGGGGGGTCCTCCTGAGCTCGTGTTCTTCTGCTATCATCAGAGTTCTCCTCTCAGCAGTTTCTCTGCGTTTGTGTGTCCAGAACATCCAGGCAGAGAAGGAGGCTCTGACTGAAGCAAAGGACCGAACACCAAAGTACCATCGCACCGAGGACGGCTTCATCAGAATAGGTAAGTCCAGACGGAGCAGGGGAGGTTCTTCTGCTGGAAGCTGTTTGGATTCATCCTGGAAGTCACTGCTGCAGGTCTGAAGGATCCAGACCTTCTGATCCTCCGGTTCCTGCTGCAGCTCTGTCTCTGAAACTGACCGGCTTCATCTCAGCCTTGAAGGTGTTCAGAACTCTGACGGTCCTCCAGGCGAGGTGGAAAACCTGGACTGAGTTCTGGACATGGAGCTGCAGAGTTCAGGCGCTCCTTCAGGAGGAACCAGCTGCTGTTGAGGAGGCGCCTCCAGCAGAAGACTGTTCAGACTTTAAGGTCCAGATGAGAAAACTATTTCTCCAATGATTTTGTGTAAAACCATGCAGAGACTCTGTCACTGATGCGGTCCTTCGCCAGCGCGGTTCCAGTCCAGATCTGTTTCATTCAGAGATTCGGACTCAGACTTCTTCATCTTCTGCCGGTTCTGCCCCTCAACCCTGAAAACTTTCATCGTTTCCGTCAAACTGGATGAGCGGCTGCTCTCTGAGGAGGACGGATGAAGCCCCTCCCCCAGCAGCACGTTTCCCGCCTCCACAAGTTCATCCAGGATTCTGAGCTTTCTGGAGTTCGGGTTCAGACCATCGTCTTCCTCACCGCAGCATCTGGACCTGGCTGAGACCGCCTCAGTAATCCCAGCATGAGCAGCCCTCCTGCTCATGCTGGGATTACTGCGGCTCGTACCTGCAGCCTCGCCGCTGGATGGTAATCTGCTGGTAATCCTGCAGGGATTATTGCTGTGTTGTGGCAGAGCAGAGATGAGAGCAGGCGAACGTCTTTTCTAGTGACAGAGCTGGTCTGCGGCGCCACCTGAAGGGCGCTGTGGGAACGGGGTCTGGCTCCGCCCCTTATGACTACGAGTTTCCTCTGAGACGAGCTGGAGGAGGAAGCTGCTGTTGTCATGGTGATGATGTCTTCCTGCTGTCATTGATCACCAAAGATCCGAGCTGCTGAACTCCTGAGGAACTCCTGAGGAACTCCTGAAGAACTCCTGAAGAACTCCTGAGGAACTCCTGAAGAACTCCTGAGGAACTCCCGAGCCGTGTCTGACAGTTCCTCTGATCCTTCTTTCAGGAACGTTCCAGAATGGGATCGCAGAGGGCGAGGTCAACCCCACCTTCGGCCCCCTGGAGGCCATGCGCCTGTCTGTGGTGACGGACTCACCTGTGTGGGTGATCCTCAGCGAGGTGAGAGCCACAAGAATCTGAAAACTGTCTAAGGAGTTTCTTCTTCTGGAGCTCCAGGAGGAAGCTGTCATGGACTGGAGTACTCTGTGTTTTAGGCGTCGTTTGACCTAGTTTAGGCTCAACTTCCTGTTTTCCTGTAATGGTGTGGCGTTCCCAGGATTCCAGAGTGGAGTTGAACCTCCAGCAGAAGACCTGAAGTTTAAGAGGCAGAAATGTTTGAGTCTGTGCGGCTCTGGGTCATGCTGCAGACTTTTATTTTGTAGAGTCACTGTTGTTTCGTTTTGGTTTCATTGAATGGTTTAGCATTTAACATTTAATTTAGTCTGTTTCCACACATCAAACTCCTTTTTCTTTCATATTTGATCGTTCCACCTTTAGAACGTTTGGTTTTCACACTCAACCTTTTCATGGATTATTTTTTGGTGTTGACTTTGATTCAGACACAAACTTTTGTTTCATTTGACTTCTAAACAAACTCTTCAGAAGAGCAGAACATTTTTGTCCCTCTGCACGGTGGGATGTTCTCCTGAAGTTCTCCGTCTCTCCTCTCAGATCTTCATAAAGAAAGCAGAGTGAAGCTCCACCTCAGCAGAGCTGACTCGCCGCCGCCCTGCCTCCTGTCCCGCCCACTACATGCTGACACGGCTCTGCGGCGCCCCCTGTGGGCGGAGCTCTGCGCTGCAGGAGCCAGACTGAAGCAGACGGAGGCGAAGCGTTCTCCTGGTTCACTCTCCGGAGCAGATGCTGTAGTTATTCCTGGACTCTGGATCGCTAGGGATGTGAGGCTCCGCCCCCCTGCACGCGAGCAGTCCTGCGCTCCCGTGACACGCCTCTTTGGACATAGAGATGTCCCTCAGGTGGGGTTGACATCCACACCTCTTTGCCTTAATGAGAAGCAGCGCAGGTTCAACTATGTAGCGTTCACTGATACCCAGAATCCTCGGCTGCAGCCTGGGAGCGTCTCTAGAACTACAGATGAAGGCAGTCTCTTTGATGAATCTTCTGTGACGGCCTTGTCGCTGATGGTGGCTCTCCAGGAGGAGACAGACGTCCATGTTTCTGTGGTCTTCCACGGAGAGACTTGGAGCTGCTCCACCTCAGAGGACTCTATGGTTTTTAATAAACTGCTCCCTTCATGCACCCGTGCACGTTTGTTTCTTTGTCCTGACGTGACGGTCACGTGACGCCCCTGCAGACACAACATTGACGTGTGTTAGAGGGAATCTGGGCCTTCAGTCAGCTGATGTCCCAGCTGGAAGGTCCTGATGCTGTGGAGATGCTCACATTCATGTAACAGATTCAGAGATTCTGAAACATTCCAGGTGTTTGTAGATCAGAGTACAATTCACTCAAATTTCCAAACTTTAATAAGACCTAATATCTGGAAAATGTAGTTCTTTTTCTCCCAAATGTAAATTACCAACTAGAGAACTTTGACAAACGGATGTTTTCTTCCCAACAGAACAAAGGAATTATGACTTTAAAGTCTTTGATACTCTAAATGAGCTGAAGTTAAACACGATGAAGTTAAAAGTTTCTGGTCAGTTAGTGACAAAGTTCTCATAGATGCAAACAAATAGACGTCCAATCATAAGCTTGCCTCTTCCAACTTGAATACATTTCTCTGTCAAATGCCATTATAATGCATTATAATTTATGGCTTTAAATGCCATATTAATGGAAATATCTAGATTTGAGATTTTTTGGGAAAAGAATCCGACTGTATCATATCACCAAGAGTCAGGTGAGTCCTTTATGTATCGATTCATGGACCATGTCTCGAGATGCGTATTGAATCGTGTGAGAGGGAAAGATTCACACCCCTAATGTAACCCTTATTATTGTTTTATTTTCTGGTGTGTTCCCATAGATGGTGCTCTACACATAATCAATCAATCAATCAATCAATATACTTTATTAATCCCCTGGGGGGAAATTCGTTGTTTTTCAGTACAACCAAGAGTTCAAGGTTCACTGTGGAAGCGTCCACTGAGCGGCGCCCCTTATTAAACGGACCTTTGCTAAGATCCAGAACATCATGCTGCGTTCATGAGGTGTTGGAATATTTGATGGATACTTTTTAAACGTTCATGTGTATTTTCAGTCCGACAGTCATTTTTCTGTTCAGTTTTTCCTGATATCAACCCAATTATTGCAATTGGCACTAAAAAAGGAGCAAAGTTTTGAAACAAAAGCTCCAAAGTTTTTATGGTATCAAAATTAAAGCATGTTTTTGTCCAGAGTGCATACTATTTCTTTCTCTTACCAAAACACACCACGCACCTGCTCCTGGTACGGCCTTCCGTCAAATTTTAGAATACTTTGTGGCCCACAAGTCAAAAAGTTTGCCCACCACTGCTCTACAGGCTTCAGTCTGTTTGACTCCACCAGACCTTCATGTGGTCATATTCATAAGATGTTCAGCTGGTGACAGATGTGTGTGTGTGTGTGTGTGGGGGGGGGGTAATCTACTGTAAACCACCTGCAGTCCTGAGGAGATCCAAACATCAACCAGAATCCAGAAGAAGCCAGAAGAAGTTCTTCCCTGAGCAGATTCAGAGTGAAGCTGGAGGAGGAGTGGTTTCCAAGGATGAAGGTCACATGACGTATGGCTCCCACAGATGAAGGTCACATGATGTTCCCCTCTGCAGGCTGAAACCAGACATGTCCTGGTTCAGATGGACGCTAAACTAGAGGAAGAGTCATCGGTTTTCACAAACTTCAACCCCATTTTTTGTTTCTTTTGTGGTTTTTCATCTGTTTGCCGTGACCACTTCTTCCTCTATAATATATTTAGATAAAACTGACATTGAATTTTTGTGGGAATATATTTGTCTTTTTGTTAAAATTATATAAACTATACAAAGTTCTTCATTTAAAACACAAAACTAGTAAATATGAATCTGTATAATTTCTCTGACTAGTACTCAAATATTCTTATTATATATATATTTTTAGAGGTTTTATGTGAATAATTATTATTTTCATCAGTGACGACAACATTTATTAATTATTATTTTTTATTCTAGACTTTTAATTTGAAAAGTAGATCGATTCAAAACAGAGGAAACGGTTTTTGCTTCAGTCTCCAAACCGGAAGTCATGGTCTGATCCACAAGAGTTAAACATTTCATCATCATTTTAGTTTATTCAAGAACTAGAACCAACAAATGTTTGTTCCTGTATCAGAAAAAAGCGGAGAAAATCTGCCTGATCCACCTTCAGATCTGAACAAGATTTAAGCATGAAAGACAAAGATTTACAACAAATCCAAGCATCATAAACAAAGACTAAAAGGAAAAACATTCATATTAAATGCAAAGATTAAAATTAAACTTTAAAGGCAAAGATTAAACTAAAAATCAGATGAAGAAAGCTCCGTTTCAATCTCAGCGAAAACTTCTTCGACCAATCAGCGCTCACTTCCTGTGGGCTGTCGGCCTATCGCCGCTGTCCACGAGATGCAGCTCCAAGGGGAGGTCTGACCAGAGCTGTTTCCGCCAATCAGCAGGTGACAGTTGACAGGCCCCGCCCACGCGGCCCCTCCCAGTGGCCAATAGGCGTCGGAGCCGAGCGGTCCGTAGCCTGCCGTGTCCCACGTGACCTCCCCTCAGTGGTTCCCAGGCGGTCATAGCGAGCAGCCCGAGGTAAGTGGACCGACGAAGTGTCCCGTTTTGACGCCGAAACTTTGCGGGGTTCGACCTTGAACGGGTTGGAACGGGTCCGTTTGGGTCGGGAGACTTCCGGCCGGACGCAGAAACCCGCCGAGCCGCGCGGCTCGCGCCAGGTAACGACCTGCAGCTAGCTAGCAGGCTGGCCGCGGCTGGGCCTCCGCGTCGAGAGCCCAGAACCGGGACTCGAACGCGTTAAGGCCCACCTGCGCCTGAGGTCATCTGAAACCAACCTGTCCTCGCGCGTCCGGGTGGAGGTTCGAGCGCCGGCGGGGGCGGCCGCTCCGGCGCCGGTGCAGCGGCTCGATCCCGGGCTGTCACGCGCGTTCGGGACTCGAACAGAAACGTAACGGCGGAATAAATCTGGTGTCTGACGGCGGCGGAAGTGTTAGTCTGGAGGTCGAGTTCGAGTCCTCTCTTCCAGAACCTTCTGGTTCGTACCGAACCTTTACAGCTCTGAGGTACTTTAGAGCATCAGATGTGATCCGAACTCAGATCCAGGATGAAGCCTTCTGCTCTGGTTCTGGAGGTTCTCATCACACCAGGCAAGGAGTTCTGATCCAATACGTTCAGAGGAACCTGGACCTGGTCTCGGTGGATGATCCAGAAGTTGGTTCTAGTGTGTGCTGGGATGAAGTCAGTGTCTGCATGATGACACCTGCTCTCCAAGGTGAACCCTGCAGCTGCAGGACCAGCCTGGCCTGCTGCTCACCTGCAGCTGCTCACCTGCAGCTGCTCACCTGCAGCCGCTCACCTGCAGCCGCTCACCTGCAGCTGCTCACCTGCAGCCCGGGATGCCGCAGGTGTCTGCGGCGTTCTCAGAACCAGAGTTTCCTGCTCTGTGGACTCACCTGAGAAGATCTGCGGGCCCGTGGTTGAAGTGTAACCCGCACGTCCAGTTTGGTGACGAGTTAACAGGTTTACCTGTAAATGAGGCGGAGCGACGGCGCCCCGACCCCCCACTTTCACTTTTTAAACATTCACGTGTTCTCAACGAAGAGAAAACGAAGGTGAACGTTACCATGGCAACAGACACCACGCGGAGGAAACAAACGTCTGGATCGTAGTTTGACAACAGGAGTGTTTAACCCTTCAACCTCCACGTGGTCACTGGTTAACAGACCCCTCCCCCTCCCTCTCATGAGGAAGTGGTGGACCGCCGTGTCGCCAGCACCATGACAGAACGTGCTGCTGATGCTGGGAGGACCGGCTCTCCTGCCAGATCAGGAGGTTCATGGACCTCAGCATCAGTCGGTTCCGTCGGTGAACAGCTGATCCGTCACCAGAGCCAGGGAACCCAAGGCATCAATGACCCGAACATCCAGCTGGTTACGTTCTGGTTTGGAGGCGGACAGAACTTCTGAGGATCCTGATCAGTCTGAATGTTTGGAGGATGCTGCCCCCCCCCCACCCCAGTCTAATCTGCAGCAGGTAATCAGATTACTGTCTGCCGTTAGCGTGCAGCAGCTGTGCGGGCTCAGACCAGCAGAACCTTCCTGCAGGATTGTTTCACAATCGTTTGCCGCCCCCCAGCCCAAACCTCTGACAGCGGCTCGGTCTCCGTGGTTACATGTTTGTCCCGGAGCCCCTCCCTCCAGCTCAGGTGTGTCAGGTTTGGGGGGGTGGTTGATGTGCTGAGTAGCTAATCCGTGGGGTGTTGCAGTAATCCCAGAGGCTGTAATCTCATTAACCAAGAAGACGCTGAGGGGCGTGGCCTGTGGGTGCTGGCTGGTCTCCATGGCGATGGGTATGTGTGTATGTGGGAGGGGGGGTATTTAAAAAAGCAAAGAGTTCTTATTATGATGGTTGGATATAAATGAAGGGCGGCCCAGTGGCTGTGTGGACGGCAGATGTGCGGGACAACGGGGTTCGATTCCCAGTGTGGGTCCTCAGGCAGGACGCTGCACACCCACACAGCGCCGCTCATCCTACACCACAGCCAAAACCGCCACCCTCGACCATCCGTGCAGACAGACGTTTAGACCAGAGGACCTGAACGTCTGGAGGGTTCTGGTTCTGAACAAGCTTTAATGGAACACCTGAGCGGACCTTCATCCGACAGGTGAGCTCTGATGAAGCTCCTCCTCTTCCCCCTCAGATCATGCATCTGCGCGCGGCGTTGTTCCTTCTCCTGGCGGCGGGCGTCCTCCTCAGTGTGGCGCCCGTCTCCCGGGCCGAGGACGCTTTAGAGGACGGCTTAGACGACGACATGGACGTGGAGGACGAGCTGGATCTGGGTCTGGCTGGAGCCGACGACGAAGACGAGGGACTGGAGGAAGAGGGGGAGGACGAAGCCCCGCCTCCTCCTAAGGCCCCTCCTGCACCGAAGGTACGACCCGGACTCTAACATTCAGGACACACCAGAACTCTAGACCGGCAGAGCCTAGACTTCATCTGTAACGGAGAGCTGTGAGTGGACCGTGTTGGATCAGAACCAGGACATCCGGACCGAGGACACGCCTCCTCCATGAAGGAGCTGTTGCTCATCGTCCTCCTCTGTGTTCAGGTGACCTACAAGGCCCCGGAGCCGATGGGGGAGCACTTCTTTGCAGAGTCTTTTGACCGCGGGACCCTGGACGGGTAAGCTGCTCACGCGGTTCTGTCAGAACGGACCTGCGGTCCTCCTGTGTGTCTCTGACTAAAGTGTCTGTGCTTCCAGGTGGGTTCTGTCCAAGGCCAAGAAGGAGGACGCCGACGAAGAGATCGCCAAGTACGACGGTGGGTTCTGGTCCACAGCAGACGCACATTTGGGTTCTGGTCCACAGCAGACGCACATTTGGGTTCTGGTCCACAGCAGACGCACATTTGGGTTCTGGTCCACAGCAGCTTCTCTTCCACTCAGACAGTGGCGGAACCACTGCTGACCCGGTTCCTGAGCCCATTTTCCTGTCACATACTCTCTGGATCTTTCTTCGTAAAAGAAGCTCCGCCTTCACAGCTGTCAACTGTGAAGGCGGAGCTTCACTGCTGTGGGTGGAGCTTGAATGTCTGAAGCTTTTCCTGAAGTGATCCGTTGGATCTTCTGGATCACATTCCAGCCTCTTAGAGATTTCTGCAAACACAGATGTGATCAAATGAACTTCAGATCATCAGAATGTTGGGAGGAGACTCAGATCTTTGCTGGGGGGTTTCTTTAAGCTGATGATGATGATGATCACAGGTAAATGGGCCGTGGAGGAGATGAAGGACAGTAAGCTCCCTGGAGACAAAGGTCTGGTTCTGAAGTCGCGAGCCAAGCATCACGCCATCTCTGCCCCGCTGCTGCGACCTTTCACCTTCGACGCCGCGCCGCTCATCATCCAGTAAGAGCCGCTCCTTTGCAGCGTGTCCGCTCAGACTCCTCCCTTTCAGGCTCCTCCCCCTTACTCTGGTTCTCCTCCGCAGGTACGAGGTGAACTTCCAGTCTGGCATCGACTGCGGCGGTGCCTACGTCAAGCTGCTGACCCAGACGCCGGAGCTGAACCTGGTCAGTACCCTCAACCTTTGACCTTTAACCTGAGCGGGCCGGTTCTAGTTAGCGGCTTGACTTAAAGGTGACGCAAGTCTCCATTAACCGAGGAGATTCTGCAGAGCAGATCAGAACCCGGTCCGGTTTTTGCTCAGATCAGAACCCGGTGCAAAACCTGGTCCGGTTTCTGCTCAGACCCGCCCCCTCCTACCTGGTGCTAACCCGCTCCTTGTCTGCAGGACCAGTTTGTGGACAAAACGCCGTACACCATCATGTTTGGACCCGACAAATGCGGCGAAGACTACAAGCTCCACTTCATCTTCCGGCACAAGAATCCTAAAACTGGAGAGTTCGAGGAGAAACATGCCAAGAAGCCAGACGCCGACCTGCGCTCCTACTTCACCGACAAGAAGACGCACCTGTTCAGTCTGGGTACGCCGCGGCACGCCGCTCCGCATGGACGCTCGTCTGCTCTCACTCCAGCTAACTCTGTGTCGCCCTCTAGTGGTGAACCCGGACAACAGCTTTGAGGTGCTGGTGGACCAGACGGTGGTCAACAGCGGGAACCTGCTGAAGGACATGACCCCCCCAGTCAACCCCCCCGCTGAGATCGAGGACCCCGAAGACCAGAAACCAGAGGACTGGGACGAGAGGCCCAAGATCCAGGACCCGGACGCCGCCAAGCCCGAAGACTGGTAAGTGTCAGAACCCAGGGTCTGCTTTGGATCGGGCCCCCGTGTTCACTCTGTGCTGTCCTCAGGGACGAGGACGCCCCCGCCCAGATCCCCGATGACAACGCCGTCAAACCAGACGGCTGGCTGGACGACGAGCCCGAGTACATCGGAGACCCTGATGCCATCAAGCCTGACGACTGGTGAGTTACTATGACAACCACCCACCTGTCCCCACCCCCAATCCCCCCTCACAGCACCCGTCTGTCCATCAGGGACGAGGACATGGACGGGGAATGGGAGGCCCCCCAGGTCCCCAACCCCGCCTGTGAGAGCGCCCCCGGCTGCGGTGAATGGAAACGACCAATGGTGGACAACCCCAACTACAAGGGCAAGTGGAAGCCCCCCATGATCGACAACCCCAACTACCAGGTGGGTCTGCGGCTCTGTGGATGGTGGACCGTCCAGAACCAGAACCCCTAAGCTGAAGGTTTCTGACTTCTAGGGCATCTGGAAACCCAGGAAGATCCCCAACCCGGCCTTCTTCGAGGACCTGACGCCCTTCAGGATGACGGCCTTCAGCGCCGTGGGGCTGGAGCTCTGGTCCATGACCTCCGACATCTTCTTCGACAACTTCTTCATCACCAACGACCGCAACACGGCCGACCGCTGGGCTGCTGACGGCTGGGGCCTGAAGAAGGCAGCGGAGGGCGCCGCAGAGGTCAGTCCAGGTCATGGGGGTCTGCTTTGGTCGAAGCCGACCATCCAGTCACCATGGGGGCGGAGCAACCACACGCTTTAAGAATACAGGGCAAAACAAGCTTTTGGGTTTGTTTGTGGATGTGTCTCACTCTCTCTCACTAACTCACTGTCTTCCTCTCACTGTATGCATGTGTCTCTCTCTCTCTCACTGGATGCATGTCTCTCTCTCTCTCTCTCTCTCTCTCTGTCTCTCTCTCACTGGATGCATGTCTCTCTCTCTCTCTCTAACCGTGTGTGTTGTTGCAGCCCGGTCTGGCTGCGCAGATGCTGACGGCTGCAGAGGAACGCCCGTGGCTCTGGATCGTCTACGTTCTGACTGTTGGTCTTCCGCTAGTCCTGCTGTTTGTGTTCTGCTGCTCTGGCAAGGTAACACACACACAAACATGCACACACACACACACACACACACACACGTGCACGCTGGTGTCCATGTGGTATGTAGGAAGGATCTGATGGTTGTCAGAGATTTCATTTATGTCTGGGGTTTGACCGGGTTTGTTCATGTCGACCCAGTCTGCTGAGTTCTTGGTGAAGTTCTGATCCGTAGAGTCTAGGGTCAGAATGTACCCATCTTCTCGGCTCTGCTTTCAGGGGGCGGGGTCAGATTGTCCTGCCCCTCCCACCTGTGTGGTTAACCTGTGACGGCCTGTCCGCAGAGCGCTGCCGCTCAGGGTCACCTCAGTCTGACCGGCTTACAGGAGGAGTTCGGCCGAGCCGGACGGCCGAAACGCCCCGCCCCCTCTGGCACGGTGACTGCTGATTCGCCGCTGGTGTTAGCGTTGCGTGCGTGTCTGTGCTGTAGTGTAGTTTGTGTTCTGCAGCTGTGTGGTTTCATCGTCTGCAGGATCCACAGCGCTCTGGTCCAAAGTCCTGGTCTGGGGGTGGGGGGTGGGTGGTCTGGACCTTAAGGCCACTGGGCTGCTTCTCTTCAGGCTCCTCCTCTTCCTGGTTCAGGATTTGGTAGTTCAGGTGAACTCACCTGTGGAAAACCGCTCAGATGAAACCTGGTGGAAGCAGCCATTGTGTTTTCAGAACAGGTTCTGTTCGGACCAGTTCACGCCTCCCAGACCTTCAGAACCACTTTCTGTGTGACAGATGAAAGTTTTAGAATCTGCAGACGGCCCGGTTCTGGTTTCTTCTGGAGTGCTCTTATGGAAGCCTCTAATGACCTGAAGCTGAGGAACATGAAGCGGTTCTGAACCAGAACTGGACCGGCTCTGGTGGTTTTGAACTTACTGACTGTGACCTCTGACCTTGGCCTTGTGGGCGTCTGAGACGGTGAAAACGGCTCAGAGTGAGTCCTCTGGGTAGAGTACAGGATCTCTGATGAGCTGCTAACGTCTGCTGTGTTTGCTGTGAAGAAGAAGAGCGCGGCTTCTCCGGCTGACTACAAGAAGACGGACGAGCCCCAGCCGGACGTGAAGGAGGAGGAAGAGGAGGAGGAAGAGGAGAAGAGTGCAGGTGGGTTCTGGTCCGGATGCTGCGGGCTTCACCGTTTCCCGGTGTAAACGCTGCTTTCTTCCAGCTGCAGAGAAGAACGAGGAAGAGGACGAAGAGGAGGAGAAGAACGAGACTGGAGACGAGGTGAGGACAGCTCCACAGAACCGCTCCTTCCTTTGAACCCGGGTCAGAACCGCTCTGTGTGCTCAGCAGAAGCTGGAGGACGAGCTCCGAAGATCCCGCCGGAACCGGACCAGGAAGGACTGAGGTGCCGGTCCAAACCTTCACTCCCCCCCTCTCCTGTCCTCCTCCTCCTCTCTGAGGCCGTGACGCCTCACAGGAACCAGTGAAGCGGCGGCGGCGACGGGACGTGGTCCACCTGCAGCCCAGCAGCACCGAGTCCGACTAAAGCATTTACCTGAAATTCACCAAAACTTCCTGCATCATTCCTGAGCAGCCGTGAGGCTCCGCCCCACCTCTGCTCATCAGCCAATCAGCAGCCAGACTGGGTCTGCTCCAGGGACCTAACCCCCCCTCCCCCCAGTGACCCCACTAACTACTAACAGCTGCTAGTTTCTGACCGGGAGCTGGAACCTTCCCTCCTGTTCTGGTGGGCCCATTTCGGGTCAGAACCAGGCCTTTGGTGGTCCTGTTAGACAGAAGCTGTCGCCGTGACGATGTCGACCCCCTCCCCCGATCACGCCACTGTGGTTCCCGTCTGTTGATCATGTGATGTCATCCGAAGGCTTCAGTCCGAGCCGGGTCATGTCTAACTCCGCCCCCGAGCCAGAACTCTGAGGAGCTGCAGCTTCATCGTCGTAGATCAGCAGCACTGTGACCCCCCCCCCCCCGCAGTGCTGCGACACGTTTAAAGACTGAACACTGAACTCTGGATCTGCTGGTGAAACTTTAACTCTAACTTAGTCGCCTCCGTGCTGGCCCGGCCCGTTTGGACCAACACGCCGCAAGATTAGAAAATACTGTGATGCAGGCTGGTGTGTGCGTGTGTGTACGTACGTGTGTGAGTCGATTTTGTTTTGAATAAAAAGGCCAAATGGAACCAGGTCCAAGAGTCAGTCTTTCTTTAATATTTATGAAAAATCAGGCCCGACTCGGTTTAAAACTGGTCTTCAGCAGGTTCTGCTCTGCAGAACATGAAACTGCAAACATAACGCACTCAAAGACAATACAGACAATGTAGATGGAGGGGGGCAACATCCACATCAGTGGTTGCAACTGTCTGTGTAAATTAACCTTTAGGCCACGCCCACAAGGGGGTGGGGCTTCCATTTTCAGTAACAAGAGAAGCTGAGATGGTCTTCAGGCTATGAGGGTCACCTCACAGGTGGTCTGCTGTTACTGCAGACTCTACAGGTGTCAAAGCTTCAGATCTTAGGCTGGACCAAAAAAGTTTGAGATGTAGAGAAAACCGGATGTTTGTTTACCTGACAGATTCTCAGAGTAGTGAGGTAACAGAATCAGCTGGTTACTGTTCATGACGGCCTCCATGTGTTCAGTCGGTCTGAACTGAACATTCTAAAGGACGAAGCTTCTCAATGAAGCATCAGTTCCAACATTCAGTCAGCCACAAACACACAACGCCGTTTCACAAATGACCACAACAGGGTCACAGCACACCTTTCAGTTGGTCGTAGTCAGTCAGGTGTTGCAGGTGAACTTGGTGAGTCTGTCATCAGCAGACCAACATCCAGACTCAGGACTACTGTCAGAGTTTGTGACAGATCCAGCAGTGGAGACCCTAAAGACTTCTGACGTGGTTTAGCAGACGCCACACACCTGCAGCCCGTTCACCAGGGGTGTTCTACGGTTTAAACCATTGGACTCCACCTCTGACTGGAATGACAGACGACTGCTGCAGGTAAAACACCACCGTGAACGTCCTGTTCACTGATGAGATCTGGTCACCTGACTGAACAGCTGTACTCACAAGTTTACCTGGAAGAAATGAGGAATTGCAGGATATTTTTCTGAAAGATGAATAAGAACACAAAGTTTTTTTTCCTCTCTTAGATAGACGAAGTCATTTATTATTGACAACAGTGTTAGCACTTAACGAATATCCTCCAGCTGAAGAGTTTTCCTCCAGGATCTCTTCCTGCACTCATCTGGTTTCCTGAGTTTTTGTAGCTCACACATCAAAAACCATCAGCGACCGCCTCCGTGTTTCACAGTAGGAATAGTTATTTTCACCAGAGGCCTTGTTGACTCCTCTGTAAATGTAGAGTTTGAGGTTGTGTCCAAACAGTTCCATCTTCTCAGTACAAATGAAGTTTGGAGGCGTGTTTCTGAGCTGTTTGCTGTTTTGTCAGCAGATGTTTTGTGGTGTTTGCTCAAAAAAGGTTTCTTCTAGTGATTCGACCATTCAGCCATTGTTCTTCAGGTACCTCCTTATTCTAGAAACACCCACCCCCGTTTTTTAGAGTCCTGGATCACAGCTGAAGTTATTTATGGGTTTTTCTTTGGATTCCTGATGATTTTTCTGGCAGAAATGTTTGACCGTGGTGGTTTGGTTTCAACAGAACTCCTCACTTTCAACTCCTTCATCAAAGTTTGAACTCTGCTGACAGACATTCTCAGTTCCTTGGACATCTTCTATCCTTTCCTGGTTTGTACAGTTCAGTTACCTTTTCCCATAGATATTTTGACGGCTCTTTAGCTTTCCTTGTGATTCAGGATCCAGAAATGTCAGGGCAGCTCTGGAGGAAGGGTCTGCTTGGAGCCCAGAAACTCCCAGACCTATAGTGCACACACTGATTACAGGTGAACGAGTCCCAGGTGAGGGTCCTTTGGAAAAGTTTCTGTGGTCGTTCTGATATAAAAAGGGTCAACAGATTTTTTAACAAGAAATAGCTTCAGCCAACCCCTAGAAATGAGTGTGATGAAGGTTTTTGTGTTATCATTCATATTCTATGACTGAGGAATCATCATCTCTTCCAGGGTGTGTAAACTTATGAACACAGCTATAGCACTGATGGAAAGAAAGAGTAAAAGTTATCACCTCAGAACAGTATGAGGCTGGTGAGCCACAGACGTCGCTGCAGCAAATGATGGACAGACTTCATATTAACATGGTTGATTTTTGTTATTTGGATGAACTTTATTGTCTTCATCTTGGGGTAATAAATATCAAACTATTGAATATCAAGTATCAATCTTGTTCATTATTGCTACTATGAAAGTGAACTTTTATGCTATGTATTTTATTAAAATTCAGAACAAATAGGAAAAAAAATCTTCATAGGGAGTAGTGAACATACAGTATATTCACTACTATGGAATTACTGCATTGGATAGATTATTTCAGTAAATTTACCAGTAGTTCAAGGATTTGACCAGTTTTAGAACCTTTTGGTTTGATATTAATCTGAAGGAATCATTAGATTTGTTTAATCATCTTGTTAAACATTAATTAACTTAAAGGTTTTTGACATTTGCAACATTAAATGACTTTTCCTGTTTTAATAAACTTCTCCGTGAGCAGTTTGGTTTCTTATCGCGTCTACTTGCGCAGAACTCCATGTTTTCTATTTAAATGAACAAATGTAAACAGTTTGAATTGTTTCACCTCAACTGAACAAACCCGGACTCCTGATTGGCCTCCCCGGTCGCTGCTTGAAGCTGACTGGTTGTTTCTGCTGTCAGTCAACAGGGGGCGGGACCATGTCCAGCTCCAATCGCTCATTGAAAAAAAGAGAAAGTTTTCAAGATGGCGGAGCTGGGCTGCTTTGGAAAACAATAGAAACTCGGAGGCTCGAGGCTCCGAACAGAACCGAACCGCACACGGCCCGCGCCCGGCCGGCTGGGTGTCATCCGCGGGGCAGACTCGGAACTCGGTGGTTGGACGGGATGAGGACCGGTTCCGGGGCTCCGGGCCGGCCTCCACGCCGCTGCTGAAGCGGGGCGCTGCGGGCTAGCAGCTAACGGCTCCGGGATCAGCTGTTCCGCGGGCAGATGCTGTAGGAGCGGCGGGCACACTCGGCCTCATAGTGAGTCTAATGGACCCTTCCATGTCCTCCTCGGTTCTTCTGCACCTCCGAACCCGGAGTTTGGACCGGAAGTGTGAGTTTGCGAGCTGGAGGTCTGCTGCCAAGTTTCAGAATGTCGCTAGCTGCTCTGCGCTATTCAAGCTAATGTCGACAAGCAGCAAAATAAAAGTTTCAGGAAAGTTCGAGCGCCGGCAGACACCCGCTACACCACCACCACACAAACGCGGCCCGGGTCAGAACCTCCGGGCGTTAAACCGAAGAACCGTTTCCGTCTGACCGGTCCGCTGAGGGCAGAACTCTGAGTGGAGGAATGCGCTAACTGCCCCGATCCGCCCCGGACTCAGCGGGAGGGTTCTGGAGACCGGAGCGGGTTCTGGAACCGGGGTGGGTTTAGGGACATTAAGCGGGTTCTGGAACTGGGGCGGGTTCAGTGACCCGGTACTCTGCGGGAGACCAGAGCGGGTTCTGGAACCGGGACAGTTTCAGGGACATGGAGCGGGTTCTGGGACCCGGGCGGGTTTGGTGACCCGATACTCTGCAGGTTCTGGAACCAGGGCGGGTATAGTGACCCGGTACTCTGCGGGAGACCAGAGCGGGTTCTGGAGACTGGAGCGGGTTCAGGAGCCGGGAGAGTTTCAGGGACCTGAAGCGGGTTCTGGAACTGGGGGGAGGTCTGGAACCGGGGCGGGTATAGTGACCCGGTACTCTGCGGGAGGCCGGAGTGGGTTCTGGAACCGGGGCGGGTTTAGTGACCCAGTACTCTGCGGGAGACCGCAGCGGGTTCAGGAGCCGGGAAAGTTTCATGGACCTGGAGCGGGTTCTGGGACCCTGGCGGGTTTGGTGACCCGATACTCTGCGGGTTCTGGAACCGGGGTGGGTTTAGTGACCCGGTACTCTGCGGGAGACCGGAGTGGGTTCTGGAACCGGGGCGGGTATAGTGACCCGGTACTCTGCGGGAGACCGCAGCGGGTTCAGGAGCCGGGAGAGTTTCAGGGACCTGAAGCGGGTTCGGGAACTCATAGTGGGTTCAGGGACCTGGGGCGTGTTCTGAGACTGAGACAGGTTCATGGTCCCGGGACAGGTTCTGGAACCAGAGTGATCGGGGTTTCTGTAGCGTGGAGGGGTCTGTAGATCCGGTGGGTCGGAGTTCCTGTTAGGGTGGAGGACCGGAGCCGGCGGCCCCTAAACCTCGGCTCTCGTCCCGGCAGTGACAGCTCAGTGACCGGGGGTCATTAGCGAGACAAAACCTCTGTGGGGCTTTTGTGAGGAGGGGTGCAGATCCCGGTTCTGTAGACGAACCCTCACCCTCCCGTCCTGATTGATCGTGGCGGTTTGTTTACAGCGGTGATGGAGCGACTCCGCCGGAAGATCGAGCTCTACCGTCAGCATCAAATCAACTGCGAGAGCCGCTACGAGAAGGCGTCGGTGGAGCGGCTGGAGCTGGAGCGGCAGCAGACCGTCGCCCTGCACCAGCGCTGCCTGCAGACCAAAGCCAAGCGGGCCAGCAAGCACCGCCAGCCCCCGCCCAGCGGCGACCAGGCCGGGCAGAGAGCGGCGGCCGCCGGCGCGGAACACGGAGAGAATGGGGGAACGGCGCCGGAGCAGAGCCGGAACAGCACGCTGATAGCGGTGAGTGTGCACAGACGCGTCGGGGGAGGAGCACTCGGCACGTCCTGTGATGAGGACTCGAACACCTGCAGGTGTGCGTGAGGACTCGAACACCTGCAGGTGTGCGTGAGGACTCGGACACCTGCAGGTGTGCGTGAGGACTCGGACACCTGCAGGTGTGCGTGAGGACTCAGACACACCTGCAGGTGTGCGTGAGGACTCGGACACCTGCAGGTGTGCGTGAGGACTCGGACACCTGCAGGTGTGCGTGAGGACTCGGACACCTGCAGGTGTGTGTAGAGGTATGAAAGTGGAGGATGTGACGCTGGAGATATTGAACTATTTACTGTATTTCTTTGAAAGCAACTTTAGCTTCATCATCTGGACAAAAACAATCAAGAAAAGATGAACTTTCTCTCTGAAATGATGTTTTCTTTCCTGTTGATCACTATGCACTGGAGCTGTTACCATGACAACGCGACTCATCGCGTTTTTAATGATCCGCTTTTTGTGAAAATTGAGTGTAATTTCAACATAAAACAGAACAGAATCTCTAATGAATGATTTATTTTTGGTAGCTGAGTGTTTTATGAGCACTCGGTTATATTTGCATCAACTTTACACCATAAGTTTATCTAAACCACGTGTCAAAGTCAAGGCCCGGGGGCCGGATCCGGCCCTCCAGATCATTCTATCCGGCCCTCCAGATCATTCTATCCGGCCCTCCAGATCATTTTGTTTTATTGTGAGTAATGGCCCCATGTTATCTTGAGCTCATTTCCAACTTGAAAAATTTTGACTAAATATATTTTCATGGAGAGTAAAATATTGAAAGGCTTTTTTCATTTTTTTAGGCTATTTTGGCGTTTAGCTAATATCATAGCCGACACCCCTGAAACCAAAGTAGTTTCAGTCAACAGTATACCAGATGACTTGATGAAGTTTATATTTGGGGTTTTCCTCTAGAGAGGGGGCAGGTGAAACAGTTCTCGCAGCAGGTGCATTATGGGAGGGCAGGTTGTGGGGGGGTCGTCCCAGTCTGCTGCCCCCCTGTGGTGGATGTGGAGGTGTTTGTTCCTGAGTGGAACGGCTGACGGCGGCAGAGCAGGAGCTGCTGGCTGACATGTTTGGAATTCCAGCAGGTCCACTCCGGAACGCCGGGAATGTCTGCGACTGAGCCAGTCACACATTCCTGGATGAGTCGCCGTTCGGGGGGGGGACTGCACTACACTGGGAGGGGCTCCTCCCAACCCCACCTTACACTCAAATACCCATAATCCTTCAGCTGTAGAACTCTGCCTTCGTCATGTCTGTTACCAAGGAGACGAGCAGGGGGGGTGTTTCTGGTTAAGGAGACGTTGAAGCTTTCTGCGCCCCCCCCACCACTGCGTCTTTTCTTGTTCTGGAAAACGAATGTTCTGATCCGCTGGGATGTTCTGATCAGCTGGGATGTTCTGATCCGCTGGGATGTTCTGATCCGCTGGGATGTTCTGATCCGCTGGGATGTTCTGATCCGCTGGGATAGTTCCACGGATCTTCCTCATGAAGACGATGATCTCAGCATTCTTCATCAGGGAGGTCTGACAGTGACCTCTTGACCCGAGACGTTTGACTGTAACAACGTTCCTAATCTGTGGTTGATGATCCGGTCGGTCACATGACTTATTGTTTGAGCTGACATAGAAGCCCCGCCCCCTGGTCTCTAACGGTTTGCTGCTTCAGTTGCAGGAGACGGTGAAGAGGAAGCTGGAGAGTGCCGGCTCTCCGCTCAGCAGAGAGCCGGCCAATGGATACGGCGAAGGTTTCCCCCCGAACAAGAAACCCAGTCTGGACAACGGCGCCCCCAATGGCGCCCTGCTGGACTCCAAACGGGGCATCAGCAACCTGCTGAGCTTCAACGGGACCAACGGGGGGGCCGCCGGGTCTGCCGACGGCGTTCAGGAGGGAGACCTGAACTTCCAGCGGAAGGAGATGAAGCAGGAGCCGGAGGACATCCTGCCCATCATGCCCCCGTCGGTGGGGGGCAACAACAGCCTGATCCCCGACCTGAACCTGAACGAGCAGGAGTGGAAGGAGCTGATGGAGGAGCTGAACTTCACCGTGCCCATCGAGGACATCCAGGACATCCTCAACAACGGCTTCGAGGACCGCAAAGACCCTCTGGAGCTGGCCCCCAGTCCCACCGGAGGGGGGGCTGTGGAGGGCGGACCCTCGGCCAGGGGGGGGCCATCTTCCAAGGGTTTGATCCCCCCGGATCTGGTCAGCGTCAAGGCGGAGTTTCCCTCGGCGTCTGCAGCCTTTGAGCAGGACCCCCACATGGGGTCCCCCCACGTCAGATCCACCCCCTCTGGACCCCCTCACCCCACCAGTTCCCCCGTCGCCTCCTCCGCCTCCTCTCCAGCTCTCGCATCCTCCCAGCCACCCCCTCCT
>NC_050521.1:29029159-29037552 GCF_002922805.2 Oryzias melastigma | reverse complement strand
GTAGAAACATCTGCTGATTCCTAAAGAGAAGAAAACCTGAAGTCCTCCAATAATCTACCAGATCACATTATTGATCCTCCAATCACAGTCAAGTTCTCTGACTCCTGTCTGACCCACAGGACCAGAACAACTACCCAGCTCCTCCCCACGGCGCCACCAACGCCATGACGTCTGTGTCCGGGAACAACCCCTGCGCCGCCCAGCCCGCTGTGAACTCCGCTGGGGGTAACCATGGCAACGCACCCTACCTGAACAACCAGGCGGCGGTGGCGGCTGCTCTGAAGCAGCAGATCCTGGAGCAGCAGAAGAAGCAGCAGATCCTGCAGAGGCAGCAGCTCATGGCTGAACAGGTACGACTCACCTGTGGGTCCAGGTCCTCTGAGGGAGACGCACAGGTCCTCTCAGCTTCAGGTCATTTCAGCTTCAGGTCCTCTCAGCTTCAGGTCTGCTGTCTGATGTTGTGGGTGTTTTATCAGGTGTTTCTGCTCCGTGTCCTAGAGACTGCTCTCTAGTCCTTTCTGTTTGACAGATTTTGACTAATCACCTGAAGGGGGTGTTCTCTTCCTGAAGCCAATCACAGGACGGCGCTCTCAGTCCCAGAGCAGTCTTCACGTCCGCCGCTGCGTTCTGACCTCTGACCTGCTGCTCTAATCTGAAAACCTCATGTTCTTCATCATGGATGCAGTTCTCTTGTCAGCCAGCAGAGGGCGCCATCTCACTGAAGGAGCTCGGAACACTTTGGAATCTGAAGCCTAAACGTTTGAATTTACCTGTTTTTTCTGTTCATCTGGTATTATTTAAGCAGCACAGCCTCACCTGTGTAGTACCAACATTATTCTGTTATTTTCCTTTTTTATTCAATTCAATTTTATTTATGTAGCGAAAAATCACAAAGAAAATTTGCCCGATTAGGCTTCATGCAGGTCATTTTACAGATGCAGAAGTTAGTCATACAATATGAAGAAATAGCTAAAGACTAAACAGACTAAATAAACTGGTTATCTCATCCTTAGACCCTCCCTCCCAGTAAGGAAAAACTCCTAAAAAACCTGAGTCAGGATAAAAGAAGAAACCTTAGGGATTCCCACATGAGGGAGATCCTATCCCAGGACGGACAGGCGATACCAGAACAGTTAGAGAAAGATTAGCTTCTACTACGTATCTAAATTAAGAAGTACAGTCCACGGCCAGGAGCAGGAGGAGAGACGACTCGCACGATGTCTATTCTCAAACTAGACATGAAATTCTACAAAACAGGAGATTCCAGCAGGAAAAACAGGATTCAGTTTGCTGAACCCCACAGCGGGTCCTCCGCTCTACGGTGCCTCCGTCTGATCGCCGTTCATCTTCCACCTCGTTTATTAAAAGAAGAGATTGCTTTTGTTCAGAAACGACAAATAATGATCATGTTCTCTCTTGTATTCAACAAACTCTCAATCACAGAACATTCTGAAAAGGTCACTTTTAGTTGTAGTTTTATTTTGATGATGTCACAGCCGGACGCCATGAGGCGCCGGCGCTTCCAAACGGGTAAACCCTCAGATGGCAGATCTGGTCTTTGATTCCTCGTGTTTGTCTGTGTGTGTCCGGCGTACAGGAGAAGCGGCAGCAGGACCAGCAGCTGCAGCGACACTTGACCCGGCCTCCTCCTCAGTACCAGGATCAGTCTGGACCGCCGACCAATCAGAACCCGTTCCCTCAGCAGCAGGTCGGACAGTTTCCAGGTGAGTTGCTAGTGGTTCTGCAGGTGAGGCATCATGGGTATTCTGATCAAGCTGGGAGAGCGTGGAACCAGAGCCTTTAAGCTTTCATTTGGTGCTTAAAGTGAGTGTTCTGTTTTCCCATGATGCTTTGCATTGTTTGGTTTCTTGAACAGTTTCTCAAACTCAGAGCAGACGTCATCAGTGTACGTCCAGATCTAGAACTTTGAAGATGTCAGAGTCTGGCTTCAGACCTGTTCAGGTGACTCCTCTGTCAACACCAGGACTTTGATTCTACACCTGTCTAAAGAACCCATGATCTGTCGCATGATCCAGAAGTTTTACAACCACCAGCATGAAGCCCCGCCCCCAACTGCAGTCTGCACTCATCCTTCAGACCAGAACAACTATTGAGGAGATTTAGGATGCAGGTCTGGATAAAACGAGGCCCTTTCCGGATAAAACCAGGACCGGTCCGGATAAAACCAGGACCGGTCTGGATAAAACCAGGGCCGGTCCGGATAAAACCAGGGCCGGTCCGGATAAAACCAGGACCGGTCTGGATGAAACCAGGGCCGGTCCGGATAAAACGAAGGCCTTTACAGATAAAACCAGGACCGGTCCGGATAAAACGAGGGCCGGTCCGGATAAAACCAGGGCCGGTCCGGATAAAACCAGGGCCGGTCCGGATAAAACGAGGGCCGGTCCGGATAAAACGAGGGCCGGTCCGGATGAAACCAGGGCCAGTTCAGACCCGGAGGGAAGACGGCTGGTTCTGGGTATTCCACTGACAGACACGTGCTGATCCAAAAGCACCTTCACTTTCATCCTCCCCAGTTTCATGTCGGGAGGAGGAGCAAAGGCTGAACAGCAGGTGGTCAGGAGGGTTCACGGCTCCGAGCTGCTACGACAGGTCATTGCTGCTACGACAGGTCGTTGCTGCTACGACAGATCGTTGCTGCTACGACAAGTTGTTGCTGCTACGACAGATCGTTGCTGCTGCGACAGATCGTTGCTGCTGCGACAGGTCGTTGCTGCTATGACAGGTCATTGCTGCTATGACAGGTCGTTGCTGCTATGACAGGTTGTTGCTGCTATGACAGGTCGTTGCTGCTACGACAGATCGTTGCTGCTACGACAAGTTGTTGCTGCTATGACAGGTCATTGCTGCTACGACAGATCGTTGCTGCTGCTACGACAGATCGTTGCTGCTGCGACAGGTTGTTGCTGCTACGACAGGTCATTGCTGACGTTCAGATAAACCGGAGACCTTTTTACTGCACCAGGCCGCTCCTGCTAACAGGAAGTGAAACTCTTTTGACTGTCAAAGCAGCTGCTAAAGTTAGTAACTGCTGGTTCAGAAACGTCTCTGATGGACCGTCAGTCTTTCATGACTGAAACTCATCTAATTCACAGGAAGCAGATAGATGAAAACACTGAAACATTGGAGCATTACAGACAGAAAATATAAACACGAAGGAGTGTTGAGCGTTTTGTGGTTTTTAGATGCAGAAGGTTCAGAATAATCATCGGTCACCTCAGACCTCATGGCTGTGGGACAAGGAGAATATGCTTTAGAAACGAGGCAGAGCATGACAACATTTAAGGTGGAATCCACTTGTTTAGCTCTGCATTTTTACAGAACAACCAAACATAAACCTGAATGTTTGCATTTTTGTGTAAGGTTTGGCTGGCAGGCCTAGAAACACTTCAGATCATTGACGTGAACATCAATGGACAGCTCAACCCCTCCCCTCCTGTTCCAAACAGGAAGTAGCAGTGGGTTCCCATTGACTTCCATTGAGAAACACAGTTATTTCTCAGTCATTTTATTGGTCAGAATAATCATTCTTCCTCTGATGCTTCCTTCTTAACATGTTCTTTATAATCCTATTTTTTAAAAGGTATTTTTTTCTTTATCGCCAGTTATTCAAGTTATAAACTGACCAATCAAATGCCTCAGTAAAAGCATGTGGCTCCTTCTGGCCCCGCCTCCAATGTTTGATTGACAGATTCTTCCGAGCTACTTTCAGTGGGAGGGGTGTGGGCTTAGAACAAGCCAGAACAAGCTCACTCCTGATTGGCTGACAGTACGTCCTCTAAAAACGTGACTCAGACCGACTCGGACTAATCGCTGTCGACGGGTTCCAATCCTGGTAGTCGTACCAGGAAGTGGCGGCGAACGCTCTGGCCTGATTTTGTGAGGGTGGAAGATAATGCATTTCCTATGGGGGGGGACCTCAACGCTTGATATGTCCAGTTCTTATGAAACGGTCTATGCTTCAGATGTCTAACATGGTGAAGCAGGAGTTAATGGTGTTGGTTTCATTGCATTCTGGGTACCACCAAAGCCCGTTGATGCATGTGAAGCAGTATGAAGCAGTTTGAATCTGTCTGAAGCAGTCTTATCTTTCTGAAATCGAGCGTTTCCTCTCTCCTCAGCTTCCTCTCAGCCGATGGGGAACGGCTCCATGGGCGTTTCCAGCAGCAGTTCCCGCGTCTTCTCCCAGAACCAAAGCATGATGGGAATGACCATGGGACAGGGGGGAGGCCCCGGAACCACCGTAGCTCCACCCACAGCTGCGAGCCAGGCCGACATCAGTCTGGCGTCGTGTGGTGGCGGAGGAAGTGGTGCCGGCGTGGACCCCCTGTACAATAACCTGAACCTGCAGCACGGTCTGCAGCGCCAGCAGATGGGCGCCATGAGCGCCCCCTACAGGCAGAGCGTGCTGGGCCAGCAGCACCTGAAGCCGCAGCCAAACGTCGCCATGTTAAAGCAGCAGCAACTGGCTGCCGCCCGCATGCCCGGCGCCATGCAAAGCACTATGGGAGGCGGGCTACAGGCTCAAATGCAGGGGGGTCAGGGCGCCACCTGGCAGCAGCAGCAGCTCGCCACCCAGCCGGCCTCCGGAAACGCCAGCCTGCCTCCAAACGTCTTCAATAACCCCCCCAACGCCTTCCACATGCAGCGTGTCCCCAAGATGGCCCCGGCCCCCGTCCCCTTCGCCAGCAGCCTCGGCGGGCTGCCCATGACCGGCATGAACCCGGGGCAGCAGATGATCCAGACCAATATGGCCGCCCAGCAGAGGGCCCCGCCCCCCGCCCCCAACATGGGCCAACCTCTGGCCAATCAGCAACAGGCTCAGCAGCAGCCGGCCAACCAGAACCTGTCGGACATGGTGGCCTTCGGGCAGCAGGTGAGCGGGCGGCCGGCGCTGCAGTGTAACCAAGGTTACCAGATGAGCAGGACGGCCAATCAGCAGCAGCAGCAGGTGTCCTTCGGCTACAATGCCGCGGCCGGGAGCTTCGCCGCCGAGAGCGAACTGGTGGACTCGCTGCTGAAGGGGCAGGAGTGGATGGCTGAGCTGGACGCGCTGCTCGCCAACCACCAGTGAGGGTCCACGCCGGAGCCGCCGCCCACTTCCTGCTGCAGGCGCGAAATTGGGCGGGGTTTGTCTGCGCCCTAATCTGTGGAGCGGCTACCGAAAGCCGCCAAGATCCAGTCAGCCGACCCGACCCGTGTGGCCCAGCCGGGACTATGGGCCCGGCCCAGAAACGAGAACACTGATCTCCGCTGGCCCCGAAGAATAAGTTAGTATAGGGGTCCCGATCCGGACGGGGCGTCCCGATCCGGACGGGGTCTCCTGCAATGGTTTCTGGTTTCGTCCCCTGAAGGAGATCTTTGTTCTGAGGAGAGCCCAGTCCCATCAGCCCGTTTGGACCTGATGACCCGGTTCTGGATCAGCTGGCACTAAGACTACTCCTGAAGCTCCGGCTCAGCGCAAAACCACTGTATTGACCCCACAGCGCCTCCTGCAGGCCAGCAGGGCATTGCAGCCAGACGACCCATTTTAATGTTCTGATGAGGTGAAGTCGCTCTGAACCCATCGAGGAGGAAAGGAGGGGGCGGAGCCACTTTAAAGGACCTGACCTGTGAATTCTGGAGTCTGCTGTTACCGAGTTCACCGTCTGTTTAGAACCAAGCAGGGGTTCTGATCCAACAGGGAGGACGAACTCCGAACCCTAAAGACAACCGGGTCCTTTAAAGTTTGACTCCTTACCTCCTCCCGTCTTCTGAGCGTATCCAGAACCTCAGGCGGTTCTGAAGGTCTGACAGGTTTCCTGGTCTGTGGTGGAGAGAGATTCTAGCATACCGCTCTCCACCTGAAAACCCAGACCTGAGCCTTCCGCTGTCATGTTTTCTTCCTCTGGAAACTCGTGACCCCTGATGCTAAAGACCACCTCAAGCAGAAACTCATCTGGACCAGAACCAGAGTCCAGTCTGTCCTTCAGACGAGTCGTGTTCAAAGGTGAGAGCTGGCTCCACCCAACACGAGGGTCCGGTTCTGGTCCGGTTCCGGTGGGCTCAGAGCGCTTTCAGCCGTCGGGTTCTGGTTGGGTTCTGCTCCTGCCGGTTCTGTTGGGCCGGCTGCTGCGGGCGTCTGTGTAAATGCCTATAAATATGTTTGTATGTCGGCCTTTCCTAATGACCTGCAGAAGATAGAAGTTATTTTTATATATGGCAGCAGATTTTTGTAAGTATTTTATACTTTTGATATGTTCTCTGTAAAACAAGAGTATTATGTCAAATATAGTTCTGTAGAAACACGCCGCCTCCTCATTCCACCGCAGGAAGTGCCTCCTCGCCATCCGCATGCTTAGACTAGAACTCTCAGGAAGTCGCCGTTATGGCCCGGCTCCACCCGCGGCTCCAGCTCCACGCATACATGCAAATCCCCCTCCAACACACAAAGCTTCATCTGTGATCAGAGGAGCTTCAGGAGAGGTGTCGTCAGGGTCAGGGGTCACTGGATAACCAGAGCGTCCTGCTAACAGGACTAAAGACTAAAAATAGAAAATAATTTGATTAGAACCAAATCTGCATCATATTTTCCTATCCAGAGCAGAACAGGCATCTGTTCACGAGCTGGAAAAGATAAAATCGTCTTTCTGATCAACATCAGCTGGAAAACAAAGTTTTACTACATTCAAGGTTTTTAGTTAAAAGTTCTGAAAAGATAAAGTTTGAATTTCAGTTAAAAGCAGAAAACAGCTGAAGATGGTTCCAATGAGAAAGATCAAAGTAAAGTCAGGAGAGTTTGTCTGAGGTTCAGTGAACGCATCACGGACTCTAGAATGTTTCAAACTTTATCGACTGCAGATTTGAGAACAAAGAGCTTGATGGATCCGTCAGAACAATGCTCTGAGTCCTGCTCTAAGCTCTGAAGAACACCTGAAAACAGAACCTAACTACACACCTGGCAGGTCCGGCCTCCATGAAGGCTGGTTCTGTCAGCAGTGGCTCCGCCCCCCCCAGCAGGTAAGCTCTCTGCTCTCTCACCTGCCTCAGTCTCCACCTCTGCAGAGATGATGGAGGACGCTGTCAGCCTCGGCGCCGTCACCCTGCTGGGAGTCCTGGAACAAGGTAGGAGGTCCAGACTCAAACCGGGTCAGACAGCAGAACCTGTCCCTGTGGGGACCATGTGTCTCACCTGTGTGAGTTCGGCCTCAGAGATGCTGTGACGGTCCAGCATCAGGATGTCAGAGTCCAGATCTCTGTAAAGTATCAGGATGAAGAAGCAGAACTTTCTGACAGAACCGGGTCTCTGTTCCAGCTTACTTCTCCCTGCAGGTCATTTACGCTCGCAGGAAGTTCTCAGTCTCTCCTCCCGACACCGGCGGGCCCCCAGAGTTCCAGCGGGTCTTCAGAGCTCAGTCAGTATCTGCCGTCCCGCCAGCAGGACTTTGGTCTGAGCAGTAAACCGGACTGGAGGATCCGCCTCCAGGATCTGGGCGGGGTTCCGGGCTCTGGTCTCAAACGTCTGCTGCTCCTCCGCAGGGCCAACTGCTCCGAGTACTTCCCCATCTTCATCACGGTGCTGTGGCTGGCTGGAGTCTTCCTCAGCCCAGGTGAGGCGGCTGCAGGTACCTGAGCCGTGGCGCTCTGGCGCCCCCTGCTGTCACTCTGTGTGTGTTGCAGGCCTGGCCTCCGTCTGCGGGCTGCTCTATCTGCACGGACGTCTGCGCTACTTCTGGGGATACTCTGCGTCTGCGCAGGGACGGTAAGTCTGACCGGGTCGGACCTCCAGAACCCTCAGCTGATCTGCTCTCACCACACAGAGGAGCGGCCGGTCTGGATCAGAGAAATGGACCGAGGAGTCCAGTTCTCTGCTCCAGGCGCTGGTTCTGGTCGGGCTGTTGTAACCTTAAGTGCAGACGGTTCTGTGTGGTTCCTGGACCGCTCAGCTCAGTGTTTCTTTCCAGGCTGGCTCCGCTCTACTTCAGCGCCAAGGTTCTGTGGGTTCTGATCGGGCTCTCTGCGGTGGGGATTCTGCTGACGTCCCTCCGGGTCTACCTGAACGTGGACCTGCTGCAGGAGCTCGGTTCTGCCCTCAGCCCGCTCTGAGATGACTCAGTTTCTGTCGTGGTTCTGCTGTTGAGTTCCATCAGAACAATAAAGATCCGGTTCCTGCACTGTTGTGATGTGTGTTTGTGAAGGTCCTGGCTCCGCCCCCTCTCAGCTGCTCCTGTTTCCATAGCGACTCAGAAGAACTCGTTCAGCGAGGACCATGTGACCTCTGAACTTCAGTCCTGTCGGTCAGTCGATCCGGTTTAATACGATAGAAATGTTGGGATTCACCAGCAGGCGGCGCCAAACTCAAACCCGTGGAGCAGAGACGGTTCTGAAGGTTC
>NC_050521.1:29022309-29029044 GCF_002922805.2 Oryzias melastigma | reverse complement strand
ACTCAAACCCGTGGAGCAGAGAGGTTCTGAAGGTTCTGAGAATGATTGGAGGTCCTGATCCACCTGCAGGTAGGAGCCAGACAGGCGAAGAAGATCTCCGCCTCCTTCCTCCTGATCCCAAAGAGTCTAAAAAAAAACCTCCAACTACAGAGAAAAGGAAGAAACTGAACTGAAGAAACCAAGAGTTCTAACTAAACCAGGACAGAATCTCCAGGATCACGGATCAGATCCTGATTCCTCTGGAGAAAGATGGAGATCAGGAGAGACATGACCTGCATCTGAGAACACACTAACAACAAAATAACACACACTTTAACACACAATAACAACAAGATAACAAGATAACAACACACTGCAGACCTCTCTCTCCACCTGTGGAATGTGTTGGCGTGTATTTTTAGCGTGTTTGTCTCTGACAGCAGTTGTTGTTTTCAGGATCAGAACAAGTTTCCGTCCAACAGCAGCTGCTTCACTGCAGGCTCCGCCCATCACCAGAAGGCTCCGCCCATCCTAACTGTGAAGTGAGAGAGGGCTGAGTTCAGCTCCCAGTTTAACTGCAGGATCTGAGAGTTCTGGATGTTTGGAACCAAACGGCACCGCCACAACTTTGTGTTTGGGTCGTCACATGTTCTCGTGTCCACGTGTTCACATGTTCTAGTGTCCACGTGTTCTTGTCCCCTCATGTTCACGTGTTCACATGTTCACATGTTCACGTGTCTGCATTCAGTGATGCGTGACGAGAAAAGGTCCGCTAAAGCAGGTGAACTCCTCCAGGTTTCCCTCAGCAGACCAGCTGCTGCTCATGAAGGATCCTAAATGTCTGAAGATCCAGAGACTGATCTTCATGGATATGGATCTGGATCTGGTAACCAACAGCACCAGAAATCCTGCTTGAAATCCTGAATCTTTATTCAAAATCCGTCCAAAAGTCATCAAACATTTTTCGAAGTGAAGAACCGTTTTGTGTTTCTGTTCCTTGTCAGCAGGTCAGAGGTAGAAACCTTACAGGTGTGGTTCCTCTGCAGGTGTTTTAGTGAATGTCCTGAAAGTGTTGAAGTTCTTCCTGAACCTGACGGTTCTGGAGGAACCAGAGGGTGCAGAAGGAGAAGGAGCACCAGGTCCAGACAGACGTGTCTTCAGCTGGGCGGAGCCTCCAGCCGCCGCCAGCCTCCTGATCCAGTTAAGAGCTTTCTGCAGGCGGCTGAGTCAGCGAGGAAGAGTCCACCTGCAGAGGCTGTAATCCCAGAGATCAGACCGTCTGCATCTCCGTCTGACTGCTCACCCACCAGCTGGAGGAGTCCACATTTCCCATGAAACCTGGTCTCTGAGGAGCTGGGAGGAGCCAGACCCTGAATGATCCTGGGGGGTGAAGCTGACTGCCCCCCGAAGCCTCTCAGTCGAACGTTTGAAGAAACTTTCGTTTTCTATTGTTGTCGTCAAGACAACAGAAGGTCAGAAGGATCTGAGGGATCTGAAGGATCAGAAGGTCAGTGGATCTGAAGGACCTGAAAGGTCTGAAGGATCTGAAAGATCAGGAATATCTGAAGGATCTGAAGGTCAGTGGATCTGAAGGATCACAAGGATCAGAAGGTCAGTGGATCTGAAGGATCACAAGGATCTGAAGGATCAGAAAGTCAGTGGATCTGAAGGATCAGAAGGTCAGCGGATCTGAAGGATCAGAAGGTCAGTGGATCTGAAGGATCACAAGGATCTGAAGGATCAGATGGATCTGAAGGACGTCTGAGATGTGGTGATGGTCAGGATGGCGCTCTGAGGGTGGGGTTTATGGAGACATGGAACCAGATGGAGAAAAACAGGCTTTTATTCTGAAATCTTCTGGATCAACTGATCCATGATTGAATGATTCTGTCAGATCCTGGGAGGAGTCAGAACCGAGCAGAGAGTCTCCTCAGATAAACATTCTGGACCAGTTGAACTTCACAGACCGTTACCATGGCAACAAGCTCCAGCTGGGAGCATCCAAAACGGTTTATCAGGATCCTGATCTTCACCACAAAGCCTGATCTTCACCATGGATCCTGATAATTATCACTGATCCTGATTCTCACCACGGATCCTGATCTTCATCACAGATCCTGATCTTCATCGCAGATCCTGATCTTCATCACGGATCCTGATCTTCATCACAGATCCTGATCTTCATCACGGATCCTGATCTTCACCACAAATCCTGATCTTCACCATGGATCCTGATAATTATCACTGATCCTGATCCTCACCACGGATCCTGATCTTCATCGCAGATCCTGATCTTCATCACGGATCCTGATCTTCACCACGGATCTTGATCTTCATCACGGATCCTACATGTCATCACGGGTCTTGATCTTCATCACGGATCTTGATCTTCATCACGGATCACGATCTTCACCACTGATGAAGTCTTGGAGCTGGACCTCAAACCTTCTAGAAACGTTTTTTTGAAGTCACGTGACCTTTGGTCATAAATAAAATCTTAAAATCCGCTTCCATCATTTTGTTTTGGCAGAAAAAACTGTTCAGTAAACGTGCTGTGTCACGTGATCACTGTCATGAGCTAAAGGGGCACACTGCGCATGTCCGTTTGAAATGTGCTGCCTTTACGTGATGTCGGAAACTACAGCGATGCTGAAGTTCTGGATTTTTTTAGGATGTTTAACTTTAAAAGTTTTTATTTAGAGGCAACTTTCAAAGTTCAGATTCCTCAAGAATAAATTATTCCGTTACTTCAGCAGAACAGCAGGCTGTTGGGCTCTTCCGAGTTCTTTCTGATCCCAGAGTTTGGTTTGTTTTCACCAAACATGCTTTTGATTTTTAACCTTTATTTAACTTATTCTTATTTATAACGAGGACAAAAACAAAGTTAGACAAAAGCACATCACAATATTCACAACAATTTACATGAGGTTGAAAATAATCCCGAGACAGACTGGAGACCTGTCCAGGTAACCCAGCCCTAACTCTTCAGTACCCGGGTTCGGCTCCAGGACCCCGACAGGGACAAAGCGGCCCAGAAGATGAACGGAAATAATCCTGCAAACAAACAAGGATACAGACATTTTAGTCTTAGATTAAGAACGGAAGCGGCCGGACACGGAACTCTGACAGATCAAAAGTTTTGAAAAGTGAAATCCCCGGAGGAGAGAGTTACGGAGTGTCCTTGAAGGCATCGTCATTAAGCTCCGCCCCCAGCGTCAGAGTTTCTTCGGTCCGGTTTGAAAGTTTGAGGAGCGGCGCAGCGGCGGCGAAGGACTCGAACCCGCGGCGGCCGGCGGAGGAATGGGCTGCAGTCACAGCAAGGTGAGGAGGTCCGGACCCGGAGGAGCCGGTTCCGGTAGAACCGCGGTCCCGAGGAGCGCGCGGGAGGGCGGGAGGCCCGCCGAGCATCTGTTAGTAATCTGTTCCCCCCTCCCTCCCGAACGGCCCGAAGCCCGCTCACCTGCTGGCGGTAAAGTCCGGTTCGAGTCCGGTCCTGAGGGTTTGGACCGGACCCCCTCGCACATCGTCCTCCTCTGTTCCTCCTGGTTCTGCGTGGACCCGCAGGTTTTTTGCGTTTTTGGGGGGGTCTCTAAAGGTCAACCGGATCGGATCCAGAACCGGAACCAGGCGACACTCAGAAGACGGTTCTGGTTTGATTCTATAGCAGCTGAAGTCTAGCAAGAGGGGGCGGAGCCTGCAGCGGTTCATGAGGGAGCTCAGTCTGAGGAGGAGCAGAGGTCATGGCTCACCTCCTGGTCTGGTTCCTGTCCTCCTCCTGATCAACACCAGAACCTCCCGATGGTGGACTCGGGTTCTGTCCTGTCTTCAGGTAGATGAAGGTGGCCGGCCGCTCCTCCTCCTGTGAGTGTCTCATCTCAGAGACAGGAAGTTGTGAGCGACCGCAGCAGTAAAGGTTGGAGCTGAAGCAGGAAGTCGGGCAGAAGTTCAGACTCTGGTGTTTGTGAGGCGGCAGCTGTGAGAAGTTCTGGCAGAACCGGTGCTGGACCTGTTCTGAGCAGAAGACCGGGAGACGTTGGGAGGAACGAGGTACAGAAACATCTGGACTGAGGTCCAGTTCCAATCAGAACCTCCTGGAGGTTCTGTAGGTTCTGAGGACTCTGGATCAGGTTCCAGCTTCAGGTTCCTCGTGGAGTTCTCTTGAACCAGAACCAGACTGGACCCACAGATCTCCAGAACATCAGGGTTCTGCCAAACATCATCAAATCTCTGAAGAGTTTGTCTTTGGACTCCTTTGATCCTGATGATGTCATCAGACCGAGACGCATTCAGGAGCTTCTGTTCTGGTTAGGACAGAACCAGTGAGGAGGCGGGTTGTGTTTGGAGATCAGATCGGGGTGAACAGCGGTTAGATGGTTAGTTGGATGGCGGTCGGACATTGGTTGGATGCGCTGCTGCAGCTGCAGGATGGAGGTTTGATAGTAGTTGGATGGCGGTCAGGCGCCGACCGAACATCAGATGGACGTTAGTCGGACGGCGATTGGATGTTGCGGTTGAATGTTGCTGCAGGACGGAGGTTGGATGTCGCTGCAGGACGGAGGTTGGATGGCGGTTGGATGTCGCTGCAGGACGGAGGTTGGATGGCGGTTGGATGTCGCTGCAGTACGGAGGTTGGATGGCGGTTGGATGTCGCTGCGGTACGGAGGTTGGATTGCGGTTGGATGTCGCTGCAGGACGGAGGCTGAGACGTTGGTGTCGAGTTTCTCCTGGTCTGCAGCCGTTGTGTAACTCGGAGTAAATCTGAGATTATCTTGGATTAGCCGCAGACTGTGGCGCCACTGCAGCTCTGCGGTCGCGTGCCCCAGCGTCTGACCGCTACTCAGTCTACAGTTCCTCCACCAAACGCTGAGTCAGTGTCAGCTGGAGCTTCATGCTGAGTCGTGACCTGTCACAGGTGTGTCTGGCTCACCTTTCCAGGTGTGCTCATCATCCTGACTTCTGCTCATCCTTCACCTGTGTTCCTCTGACTCACCTGCACAGATCCACCTCTCTCTCCTCCAGGTATCACCTGTCATGCAGGTCCTCATACGTCCTTTGGTTGACCTTTGACACCTGCACCTTGGACTCGAACCATCCGCCATCAGAATCGTTAAACTCTAAATCCTAACAACGTTCTGACGTTCTCGACCACAGAAGTTAAAACTCTATCAGTCCAGAACCGGGAGAACACCTGTGCGGTCGAGTTCAGGTGCTGACTCAGCGTTTTCTGTATCTTGACGAGTTTGTTGGGTCGGTTCTGGATCCAGTCCGTCTTCAGTCAGAATAAATGTTTCTGTCCAGTTTATCAGACAAACTTCTGCTTTTCTTCAGTCTTCTGATTGACAGGTCACTGCCCCGCCCTCCGCTCTAGAACTCTAATGGTGGGCGTGTCCCGCCACAGATGCATGGATTACAAAGATCCTGTTGAATCCAGCAAAGGCTCCGCCCACTTGCCAGTCAAAGAAACACACCTGTAGCCATAATAAGTCTGACTGTTGCAACAAAAACATCCGAACGTTTTGACTCTGGTGGTCACAGGAGGAACTGCAGCTTCAGTTTTCTAGAAGAGACTGGAGGAAACAGAGGAATGCTGCTGAACCTGAAAGACCACCGAGGTTTGGGGGCGGGGCTTCATCCACGCCGCTAATAAAGAAAACAAACATTTGAGCAGCTGTTTGACAGACCTGCCGTCCCTCACCGCCGCTCCACTGATCCTAATGCAAACGTAGAGTTAGACGTACTAGAGCACGAATCCTGTCCATCGTTTGCTGGTTCCTGGTGAAGCTGCGGCTCTGAAGGCTTTATTGGGCAGCAGCTGAAGTTCTCATTCTCGAGACGTTTGTTCAAGTTCTGGTGAACTTGCAGTCCATCCTGTGATCCGGCCAACCCAGATGGAGATGGTTCTGATCCGGATGGAGATGAATTTAAGAGAAGAAACTCCTCAGACTGCTGGTGGAAGCCTGGACTCCTCTGAGGAACACCTCCTCCTAACCGGAGGAACCGTCACTGATGCGCACGGCTTCATGTGTGCAGGGGCTCCTCACTGACCCACACAAGTCCTCACCTGTTGTCCAGGTGTGATTTAAATAAAGTTTTATTCAAACAAACTGAAGTTCAGACGATGAAGACTCCTGAGGAGCATCCCTTTGTTCTGAGGGGAACTTCACTTTTTCCTTGGTGGAGCCGGACCTGCTCCGTCCACAGCATCAGCTGACTTTTAGCCCCGCCCCCTGAACCCAGCCAATAAGGGACTGCAGCCGCTCTGCTGTGAGGCGAGCATTTCTGCAGCGTGACGTTCAGACAAGAGGAGCCTCAGCTCTGATTTATGACCCCCCCCCCCCCAGAGCTGCTTCTGTTTACGAGCTGGAAGCAGAAATATTTCTCCTTTCAGCTCCGAGTTTAGGTGTTTGTGCAGAGCGTGTGTGCACGTGTGAGTGTGCACGTGGGCCTCAGTCATACAGCAGCGTTTGGGCGGGTCGTCTGTCCTGACACGCTCCTGCAGAAACACAGAAACGCCGTTTGGGCTTCAGCTCCTGAGAAGAAACGGGTCTGAACGTCTGCAGGCCGACACGGCCCCGCCCTGAAGCATGTTTGTCACATGCACAGGTCACATGACGGCAGGGAGAAAACCTTCACATCACACAAACACAATCGGTGTCTTCATCCAGTCAGAAGGAAGTGAGAAACGTTCCTTAGTAACTGTTGTCTGCAGCTCTGATCCCGTTGTGGTTTGATGACTTTAACTCGGCGGGTGGGGGG
>NC_050521.1:29016125-29022192 GCF_002922805.2 Oryzias melastigma | reverse complement strand
AGAGTAAAACTTGAACCTTCTGTTTGTGTCGACAGAAGAAAGGCAGGAAAGCAGAGAGGAGTCGGAGCGGCCGCAGAGATGAAGGTGAGCTCCTGTCCTTCAGTCACTTCCTGTTTCTGACCAATGAAATCGTTTCTGAGGAATGACAGCAACAGATCGACTTCGGCTCAATTGAAAGATTATTTCACAATAAAACCATCAGGAAGTTCAGTGTTTCCTCCTCTCACTTTCAAACTTCAAAGTCTTGTAAGACGGATAAACAGCAGAAAAAACACTTTAGTTAGAATTATTCTGTATTTTGTAACAATCGTTTTCTTCACAAATGCATTTAATTCTTAAGTTTTAATTTGACCTCAAAACTGCAGATCCAACATTTACATTTCAGTTTGCTGAAACGCTCAACCAGCTGATCAAATGTGATCTGGTGGATCTGTTGGTCTGGTTCAGACGTGATCTGGTGGATCTGCTGACCTGATTAACCCTCCACTCTCCTTGGTTTGTTTACATTAAAAGTGGGGTCATCTGGACCCACCAGACAGTACGCTGAACTTTTTATCTTTGATTTTTGAGTTTCACTGATGTCCATGGCAGACATAAAATCCTGTCCAGCTTTGTCCACATTTGTCATGGAAGGAATCACATCAATATGTGGGCGGAGTCATCTGGACCCCAAAGAGAGGAGAAGGGTTATGATGTGATCTGGTGGATATGCCGACCTGATTCAAAGGAGATCTGGTAGATCTGCCGATCTGGTGGATCTGCCAACCTGATTCAGATGCGATCTGGTGGATCTTCTGACCTAAATCAAAAGTGATCTGCAAACTTGATTCAAATGTGATCTGGTTAAAATGTGATCTGGTGATCTGCCGACTTGATTCAAATGTGATCTGGTGGATCTGCTGATCTGGTTCAAATGCGATCTGGTGGATCTGCCGACCTGATTCAGATGCGATCTGGTGGATCTGCCGACCTGATTCAGATGCGATCTGGTGGATCTGCCGACCTGATTCAGATCCGATCTGGTGGATCTGCCGACCTGATTCAGATGCGATCTGGTGGATCTGCCGACCTGATTTCCCGGTTTTGATTAAAAGTTTGATTCCATCATCTTCTGATTCTGTCTTGGTTCCTGCACAAATAATCTTTTTTTCTGTTTTTAAATCAAAATCATTTTATTGATCTGCTGACTCATACATTGTTTGGTTGCCGTGACAACAAAGGTCATGTTAGAGTGAGGTCGCTCTGAAAGCAATAAAATTATTTTACCAAACATTTGATCTTTGTTTTCCATGATAATCAGTTCACGTGCACACTCATCAGTTCACGTGCACACTCACTACTTGTGTTCCCGTCAGTTTGTCCCCCCCCCCCCCCACATGAAAAAAAAAGAGCGAGAGAGCAGCAGGATGCTGTGTGGTCGTTGGTGTTGATGGAGCAACGAAGATCTTCTGTGAGGATCAAACTCAGATCCAGATGATCTTCAGTTCGTCCGGCTGATCCTGTCCAGCCCCTGAAGAGAACCTAAAGGTTTAGTTTAGAGTTTGGGGGGGGGTTAAATCAATAATCTGTTGATCCTGAAGGCTTTGTCTGAAAGGAGAATTCTGAGATTTTCCAAGAATTCCGATGTTTTGTCCTCTGAATGGATTTGTTTTCCCGCCAGCGAGTTTGGACTTGCCCCCCCCGTCAGTTCTGTGCGGTTTTTCATTTTTCAGAAATGTCATAGTTTGAAGATTTGAGATCATCCTGCAGAGATTGTGTATGTTTAGGTGTGTGTGTGTTTGTATTCCTGTCTCTCCGCCCCCTCGCTGCATTTGGGGGCGGGCTCACACTCCTTTGACGGAGGTGTGTCTCTCCAGGTCAGTGGGCGTCGGCTCATCCGGATGTTTGTCTGGAGAAGCAGCTGGAGCGCTTTGAGTGGCAGCTGAAGATTTTAAAGGAAGTGCTGTCGGCCAATGGCAGCTTAGAGAGGGCGGAGCTTCTGAGACAGCACACTGATGAGGAAGTGTGCGTTCTGGTCCTGAGCATCCTGGACAAGGTGAGTGGAGGAACACCTCCGGTTCGTCTCCGTCTCCTCGACTGATCCGGGATCTTGACTCCAACTGCAGGTGAAGACGGAGACGACGGCCGACCTGAACGTCCTGCACGAGCAGAAGAGCACCTGTGCTGCTGAGGAGCACGACAGGCGAGTCCGAGGTGAGTCCAAACGCAGCCAGGAGGTCCTCAGAGCGTCCTGAATCAGCAGAGATTCATGATCCGGATCAGATCTCAGGGTTCAGTTTGATACTTGTTACCAAATGACAACTAAAATCTATTCTAGTATTTACTTTTTTTTTATTAATTAAGAGTTTTGTTCAATTGTCGAGTTTCCATTAAGTTAATATTCGATCACAAATCCAGGACTGGAAGTCTAACGACAAAAAGTCTGAAACTTCTGTGATGAAAAAGAACAATAACTTATGAATTCTTCCTCAGTAGTTTGAGACACAAACGTTCTGGTTTGGTCTGACGGTGTAACATGCGGTTCTGGTTCTGTTCAGATCCATAAAACAGTTCGGTATAAAAACTGAGGTTTTTATTCGGCCAATGGATGTTTTTCTTTTGGATTTTTTTATTTTATTTTTGACGTTTTTTTGTTGTAAAGTTTAACTTAAACTGAAGGACGAAGGGGGCGTGGCTAAGTACAGAGATGCTCTATAACGTTCAGCTTGTTATTAAAGTGTTTTGAAGTATTCTTGCGCCCCCCAGTGGTAGAAAGTGAAAGTTGATCTGATCATCAGGATTTAGTCATTGACTCAGGATCTCAGCGTTTCAATACCAAAAAACTTTATTGCTCCAAATAAAAACATTTTGATGTGAAAGTTTCAGCGTTGAGGTCAGTCTGACTCCAGCGGATGGAAACGGCTTCACTTACTTTAGATTCCTGATGCTCCTGTTATCGGATCCATCCGAACCTCTTTAAGCTGCGTTTCTGCAGAAGTTCTGATGGGGGAACATCAGACCCGAATGATTCTGGTTCTGTTTCCTGCAGAGCTGCAGAACAAACACCAACAGGAGCAAAGCCAGCTGACGGAGACGTTCCAGGCAGCTGAACGTGTCCTGAAGGTAAACGTGATCTCAGACGTCTGAATCCTGAAGTCTACTCTGCTGATCGGAGCTCAGACCTCCTCTGACCCAGATGTTGACAAAAGGTGATTTTAGCAGAACAAACACACCTTGGCGGTTAAACTCAAAGTTCACAGGTGGAACAGGGACTTCAAAGTGGCTTAAATGAAGTCCAGGGAACAGCGGCGGCCAAAACACGCCACCGTCGGCTCGGACCCGGAGGTTGACCCTCAGCTCCTTCAGAGGAGAAAAGCTCCAGCTGGAGAGGATCTCCGTGTTCTGAAGCTCACCTGGTTGTGGTGTGACTGCAGGGTAAGGTGTTGGAGCTGGAGGCGGAGCTACAGGTTTACAACCGCCTGAAGGCGCGAGTGGAAGAGTCCACCTTCAAGAAGGACCTGCAGAGGAACATCCAGGTGAGGGAGCTTCTCTTGGACCTGGAACCTTCAGTGAGTGAGGAGGTCTCAGCGTTTCTCCTCTGCTCTCCAGGAGCGCGGCAGCCCAGGTGCATTCTGGGAGTCTGAGCAGGAGTCGCTGCTGTTTGTGATCGAGATGAAGAGCGAGCGCGTGCAGGAGCAGAACAGGAAGCTGCAGCAGATGAACCAGCTGGTACGGTTCTGTTCTCCCAGCTGTGCTCCTAATACGCTCGTCCTGACGTCTGCCTCCTGCTTTCCAGACGGAGAAGAACCAGACTCTGGAGGACCAGCTGGTCCACGTCCTGCAGCAGAACGAGGACCTGACGGAGCGGGTCGACAACTGCCAGAGCCTCATTCAGTACGTTCTGTCTTTGCTTTGGGGGTTTCTGGTTCTCCTTCTGGACAGGAAGTCCTGGCTTCATCTAGTTCTGGACGTGAGTTTAGACGTTAGCCGCAGTCCTAGGCCACGCCTCCTCGGTGCTGCTCGGAGTGTACAACAGCGCCCCCAAGTGAGCTGCTGTTAGAACAGAACACGTGTGGACCAGAACAAAGTACTGTAGTTTCTGGAAGTACCTGAAGATTTCCATCAGGGAAACGTGGGACTAACGGACCTACATCGTCTGGCATGGCGAGGGTGTGATGGTGATGCGGGCTTGTTTTCACATCTATAAAGATGTCTTGTTTTTGTGTAGTTCTCCATCAAACCAAATGTTCACTTCTGTGGAGGACGATCCTCCTCCTCAGTGGAGTAACTCTAACTTTCTGCTCCGCAGGCAGCTGACCAGGGAGCAGCTGGACCTCAAGGGGGCGCTGGAGAGGCAGGTGGCAGTCAACCAGAAGCTTTCTCAGGAAAAGGAGCAGCTGATGTTCAAGCTGAGACACCGAGAGTCACGTCCCGGCATTCACCTGCCCGCCATGATGCAGGAGATCACCCCCCGATGACCCGGTTCTGACTGTGGCACGGACCAGGCCCGGCTGGCCGCTGAGCTGAAACATCTGGACTCTGGTCTGGAGCTGAGAAACGCACCTGGGTCTGGTCTTCTCGCTTCAGGACGTGTGGAGCTTTAGCTCCTGAAACTGTGAATGTTGATGCTGACGTCAGCGCCACAATCAAACCTCCCACCGAATTGAAGACCATGACAACTAACCGGCGTTGCCATGGCAACACAGCAACTCTAGCTCATGGATGAAGACAGGAAGAAGCAAATCCATTAGAAAAGTGACTCAGGATTAATGCAGACCCAGAGAAGCTCCTCGCTGGTCCGTAGAAGCTCCTTGCGGACCCGGAGAAGCTCCTCGCTGGTCTGTAGAAGCTCTTCATGGACCCGGATAAGCTCTTCATGGACCTGGAGAAGCTTTCCAGGTCCTGGAGAAGGTTTCCTGAAAAGGCAGCAGAACCAGACCTCAGTACGGTCCAGACCTCAGTATGGTCTAGACTTCAGAACAGTCCAGACATGCAGATGTTTCTGGTCTTCTTCCAAAGCTGAAGATGTTTGTTTACATCCTGCAAGCGTTGAAGCACTGCTTTTGTTTTGTGGCGTCCTTGTTTAGGTTGGTGGGTCAAACTGACCCCATCAGCCCGTCTGGTTCTCTGGCTCCATTTTCCGCTCCGGATTGGAACCAGCAACATCACTGCAGGTTCTGTTCATAGTCACCGGGTTGCTCATTAACAGGAAGTGACTGGTCCTTCTGGATTCAAGACGTCGTGCTGACAGCTTTCAGGACGGTTCTGGACGAGCGGGAAGGAAGTCCTGCTGTGACGTCATCAGGCTTTGTTTATTCAAATGTGTTTTAACAGAGTCGCTGACATGGTTTCCATGGAAACGGGTTATCATGGAGAGCCCCCGCCCAGGATGGAGCCCACATCACTGCAGTATTGATCAGTAGCTTCTGTTCGGTACGTTCTGGTGCTGAACGTTAACCCGTCACGGTCCGATTCTGCTGCTGCAAACGCTGGAAAGTATTTACGGTTTACTTCAGGACTGACGTGGTTTGACTGAAACCGCAGACTTGTGCCAAACGTTTTGAAGCCAAAGATCAGCTCTTCAGGTCCGGTGTTATGCACCTGCACTTTCTAGCAGAGCTGACTAGAACCAGAACCAGGATTCTGTTCCTTCCTTTACAGCTGACTGACTTCTCTGCCTGTTACAAATGTTTTTTATTTTTGACTGATCGACGTTTTTCACCATCGTGTAGAAACTTCCGTTTTTTTTGGCTTTACCAAATAAAAACTGTAAATATCTGCTTGTGTTTCAGGTGGATTTCTTTTGAGGTTTTTACTACAGGAGCAAAGAAATAAAAACAGTTGTTTTTGCTGAATTGGAGTGAAACAAGTTTCCTTTCAGCTCCTCCCTGCAGGGGGCGCCACGGCGAATCCCCTGATGGTCCCCTGCATGGACCTGGACTTGAGACCGTTCCATGGAACCGCTCCAGAGCGCCCCATGTGGTTGCAGTTCCAGTGGGCGTGTCACAACAGCTGTAAACATACATGAACAAAAACGCAGAAGAAAATCCGACACTGATCAGCTGGGATCAAATCATTCCAGTTTGGA
>NC_050521.1:29014390-29014590 GCF_002922805.2 Oryzias melastigma | reverse complement strand
CATCCATTCATCCGACTATCCATCATCCATCCATCATCCATCCGTCATCCATTCATCCATCTGTCATCCATCCATCCATCCATCCATCATCCATCCGTCATCCATCCATCATTCATCCGTCCTTCCATCCATCATCATCCATATTCATCCATCCATCCATCCATCCATCCATCCATCCATCCATCACACATCAGCATCCA
>NC_050521.1:29009553-29014299 GCF_002922805.2 Oryzias melastigma | reverse complement strand
CATCCACATACATCCATCCGTCATCAATCCATCATCCATCCATCATCCATCCATCATCCATCTATCCATCCATCTTCCATCCATCATCCATCCATTTATTCATACATCCATCCATCATCCATTCATCATCCGTCATTCATCCATCATCCATCCATCATCCATATCCATCCATCCATTTCACCATTTACTCTGATCAGGTCAGTGATCTTTTTCATGAAACATATATTCATTGATGAGCATTTTAAGATCTTAATAGATTGTGGAAGGAAATCCATTCCACATAGAAAGAGCCTGGCTGGGATTTGAACCAGGAACGGTGAGTGTTAACCACTACACCACTGAACATCTGTGATATATCTGATAACATACCTAAATACCAAACTGTGATGTTCTGGTTTCATCTTTGTCTGTGTCCCATTGGGTTTCATCTGCTCCAGAACCTAAAACCAGAAAAAGTAGGAGAACGGTCCAATTCGATCCGGGTTCTGCTCGGTTCCAGCCTCCAGGACTCCTCTGGATCCTGGAGGCCGCTGATTGGCCTCTGCACTGGCGCTCCATCTGTGCGGTTGCTATTGCTCCGACGCAGATGAGATCAGCGTCAGAGAAACGCGTTGATTTCCTGTTAATGTGGTTCTGTTGTTGGGCGCTAATGAGAAGAGTGGCGCCGTGCCTTCAAGAGGGCTTAGCTGCGGTCCGCCGTGTCTCCCGGCTGCAGGACAATCATCACTTAACTCTGGCGGCTTAATTCCTCCTTTCAGAGGCGGCGATGGAGCGCCGGAGGCTAAACTAATAGATGCTAATGGCCGGCTTGAATCAAAGCCGAGCAGGATCCAGATCTGCCAGAGAGGCCTATTAATTAACATGTGGAGGGGGTGGGGGCAGACATACTGAGGGGGGTGGTAAAAGGAGCTCTTCAGTTCACACCGGCCTCTGCGGGGCGGCCCATTGAGGCTGGAGGCAGGGGGGCCTCTGAGGGGCTTCTGCTGCCACAATCAGCAGCTCCTGAATGGGCCGACATTTGTTCCCAGAGCTCTGCAGGGTCATCCGGTTCTGGGCCGGACGGAACCAGAGTCCGGTCTGCAGAGGGAGAGGCCTGCTGAACACGAGGTCATTTAGACCTGGACACGTCTGTGGGCAGCGCCCCCTGCTGTGTGGATGCGGCCTCATCAGCACCTGTGGAGGCTGTGTGAGCGTCCAGCTTCTGACCCCCAGGACTCCAGCCCTCCAGCCAGGACACCCCTCGCCCCGCCCAACAAGACAAGATGGCTGCTGCGGGATGAGGTTTCAGTCTGTTCCACAATATGATTTTAACAAAGCGTCAAAAACTACAAAGATGGCCGCCTCAAGGTTTCCTCCAAAAATCATCTAGTGGGCGGGACAAAGTAAAGTTGAGGTTCGGTCAAACCAATCAGTGGATTCATTCACCTGCCAATCAAACAGACACGCCCCTAAAAAAACTTCAGGAAAAAACAGCTTATAGACCCCTCCCCCATTAAAGTTATGAAATAAACACAAAATCTAAAAACGAACACAAACGACAACATGTGTGTGCAGACACATGCACACTCACAAACATGAATGTGGGGGCGTGCATGTGTGAGTGTGCATGTGTGAGTGTGCATGTGAGTGTGCATTTGTGAGTGTGCACGTGTGAGTGTGTGCATATGTGAGTGTGTGCATGTGAGTGTGTGCATGTGAGTGTGTGCATGTGAGTCTGCACGTGTGAGTGAGAGCATGTGAGTGTGCATATGTGTACGTGTGCATGTGTGAGCGTGCACGTGTGAGTGTGCATGTGTGAGCGTGCACGTGTGATTCTGCACGTGTGAGCGTGCATATGTGAGTGTGCATATGATTGTCAGTGCATGTGAGTGTGCATGAGTGTTTGCTTGTGTGTGCATTTGTGTGAAAGTGCATGAGTGTGTTTGTGCACAGAAGCCTTTCTTCTGTGAACATTTGTGTTATAAAATCTCACAAACTTTCAGGTTGTGTGTCTTGTTGTCTCTGGCTCCTCTCGGTGTTTTTGTGTGACGGTTGTGTGTCTTCATCCGTGTGTTGTGAGTCATTCTTCATCAGCCTCTTAGTCTTCATCACTGTCAGTCATCTTCATCACCTCTGACTCCCCCCTCCCCGTCCCTCCACCAACAAAATGGCTCTCGGAGCGAACGGCACTGCGCATGCTCACCACACCTCTGAGGGGGCGGGCCGGACAGGTATGTTCTGAGGAGCCGCGTGTGAAGGGACAGACTCTCAGACTGCAGCGCGCGGCAGACTCGGCCGCTGTCCGCTCCCGCCAGGCCCCCTCCGGAAGGTGATCCGCGTCCGGACCCCCACACCCCCACCCCCCGGGCCAGAGGGGCACCGCCGCCTCCAGCTGCTGCGAGTCCGGATTTACGCGCAGCTTTTACGCACGGGAGGACCCACGAGTGATGGGCGAACCGGGACTCTGAGCTCCCGGTACCGGGACCGCGTGACTCCTCCGCTTCACCTCCTCCTCCTCCTCCAGCGCAGCATGTTCCCGCCCGGCAGCATCAAGAAGGGCTTCACCATCGAGGCTCTGGTCGGGAAGGATGCGGGCGGCCGCGGCGGCTCCGGGGACGAGCCCATCCGGCCCACCGCGCTCCGGTTCCCGGACCCTCTGCACGCGGCCACAGCGGCGGGGGTGTTCGGCTCGTGCTTTCAGGGCGGCAGCGCGAGGACTTTGTACCCGGGCGGGCAGGACGTGGTCCTCCAGGAGCCCGGGGCGCACGCGCAGGGCCCCGGCGCGCTGCCGCTCCACGCGCTGCAGATCCCGCAGAGGTTCTTCAGCGCGCAGCCGCGGGACGCGCTCAGCTTCTACCCGTGGGTTCTGCGCAGACACATCCTGGACCCCCGCTTCCAAGGTGAGCCTCTGTCAGACCCCCTCCTCTGGGGGTTCGGTCCGGCCCGCGCGTCGGCACGTGCGCGCTGAAGTGTCAGGAATTCACAAAGTTTATGTTTAATTACAATGATTCAAAAGACAAATAATTCCAGAAATCGGCGTCGGTTTCATTCCTGGAGCAGATGTTTGTATTTATTGGACAGTTTTCTGTTGGGTTTAATTAAACTTTAATTATAAATTTTCTTTAAAAAATTTTAAAACGCTAAAATGTAATTTTGAAATGAATGTCTTAAATTCAGATTAAATGTAAAGACATTTTTTTTACACAGACTTCAGGCGATCGCGGGATATTATTCTAAAAAAATTAATAACTTCTTAAAAGATCGTTAGATAATGAAACATTTGTTTTTTTTTATTTTAAAAGCTTTTGAGCTCGAGGAGCTGATTCCATATTTGAGTTGCTTCTCAGCTGATGGTCGCGCGCGCAGACGCGCGTTTTTATTCAGAAAAAGTTCGGCTGCGGCCTTTTCTGCTCCACGGAACGAGAATCCAGCTGTGATCCTGATCCTGATCACGGATCATGTCGGTATTATTATTATTAAAGGCCGCAGATCAAACATAAACGATCAGATAAACATCAACAACAGTAAGACACAAATAACGACAAAAATATATATATAAATGCGACCTAATTTTATTAAAAATAAACACATTTAAAATAATTCAATTATTTATTAAGAATCAGAAACAATATTTTAAAATAAATTCGATATAAATAGTGATTTAATTATTTTTGTGTGACAGTTAGAATAAATTATTCATAAACTCAAAACCGTTCAATTGAATAAATAATAATAAAATAAAAACGGATCAATAAATGAAAATGTTTCATGAAAAACATTTATATAGATTTTAAAAACATTTTAAGAGCTGTTTTAAATGTTTAAATTTTCTAACATTACACACGAACACGGTTCCCTCCTTTCGGACACGAGCGCGTGACAAAGTCAGCGTCAAATGGACCGGAACATTTCTATATTTTCTGACATCACGTTCTTCCTTTGGATCAGAATTTTAGGATCAATTTATTTTCGCTCTTTGTTGAGATAAAAATAGAACAAATTGGGATTATTTTAATCTGAATAAATTATTGATCCGCTTCATAATTTAAAACATTTAGTTTTTACTTAATGTTCTTATTTTTAGATTAATTTATTCTTTACGTTTGGATTCTTTCTGAAAGGTCACGTGGGCCGCGCGCGGACTCTTCACCTGCAGCAGCTTCGTGTTGCGGAGTCACGTGACCACAGAATTCGTGTTTTGGACTGATTATCCCGCACGTGACAATTTGACACGTTTGTTTGTTTATTAAATATTAGTTTTGATTCGTTTTTCCTAAAAATCAAACTACATTTGTTTCTTTGAAGAAGATTCTCATTCATGTGAAATCCAGCTCTTTTCATATGAAAGTTTTTTTATTCTTTTATTTTATTAGGTTAAGAAACAAAATATTTTAGAACTTTAGATTCAGTTCAAATATGGCTGTTTATTATTTATTTATCTGCCGTTTGGTGGAGTATTGACCAGTTTTTGTCGTTTTGACAGAACAAAAATCAACAAACAATAAACACTTTAGAACAAATAATCTCATAAACAAACACAATAAAATTCTGCCGGTTTTTCTCCGGCGCTGGAATTTGGCAGATCTTCCTTTTCCACATCAGGAAATTCTGTTTGTGGTACCATTTAAACTAGATTCAAATCCGATTTCCTGATGAAATTACATCTTTTCAGGTTGACGGCGGCGGCTTTCCTGAATCTGATTTTAGTTTTTGTTACTTTACATAAAAAAGAAAAATAGATTTTTTTTACATCCGTAGATTAAATTA
>NC_050521.1:29003002-29009465 GCF_002922805.2 Oryzias melastigma | reverse complement strand
GACTGACCGACCAATGGGGGCTTTTATTCCGGTGCACATCCATCAGGTAACCGACGGTTACAGAGCGGCGTTCACTGACAAATGTTTGAAATACAAATATAACATATTCTGTTTTTATAGAAATAAAAATATGTTTCCAGAATGAAGCAAACACAACAACAGTGCACACATGCACACACATGCACACACATGCACACACATGCACACACATGCACACACATGCACACACATGCACACACATGCACACACATGCACAAACACAGGCACATGTACGTGCTCCTCTTCCCATCCTGCTCTCCTCGGGTTTTTCCTCTGGATAAACATCTGGTTTTCCGGTTGCAGACGTCTGTAGTTTGACAGAAGGAAACCTTTCCTCCGACATTTGAACGTCTTCCTTTTCCTCCTCCACGATTTCCTTAGTCCTGAAGACACGCCCCTCAGGAGGCCGATCTTCATCTCAGACTTTTATTTCTTCCATTTGAACTTAATGAATCTCTCAGAGAAGGAGATTTCACCTCAAAGCTGTCAGTAAATGTAAATGTCTGATCCTCTGATCATCTGATCGGATGATCATCTGCTCGTCTGATCGGATGATCGTCTGATCGGATGATCGTCTGATCGGATGATCGTCTGATCATCTGATCGGATGATCGTCTGCTCGAATGATCGGATGATCATCTGCTCGAATGATCGTCTGATCGGATGATCATCTGATCGGATAATCGTCTTCTCGAATGATCGTCTGATCGGATGATCGTCTGCTCGGATGATCGTCTGATCGGATGATCATCTGATCGGATGATCGTCTTCTCGAATGATCGTCTGATCGGATGATCATCTGATCGGATGATCGTCTTCTCGAACGATCGTCTGATCGGATGATCATCTGCTCGTCTTCTCGAATGATCGTCTGCTCGGATGATCGTCTGCTCGTTTCCTCGGATGATTCCCATCCTCGCCTGCTTTCTCCATCATCAGGATGTCTCTTCTCTCCTCACAAGCCGAGCTCCGTTTTCTACTTTCCAGAGTCAAAGATGTTCTTAGAAACACAGAGAAGTCTGTGTGACTCTGATCCTGATCTGAAAACATCCTCTCCTTCCCCACACAGGTGGAAAACTCCCATCATGCCGTGCAGGACAGGTGTCTGTTGTGACCTGTCAGATCCCAAACGTCTCCGTTTTGGGATCTGCTTTTCCTTTGTTCCTGCAGGACAAACCCGGAGCTAAAAGTCGATTCCACTCTCAGCCTCCGTTCCATGACTGTCAGACATTTGCAAACCATGCAGACCATCCGTCACGCGTCTGACTTTGCATGTGAATGTGACTTCAGGGTGAAAGCTGGGAGAAGGTGGCAGCATCATTGGAGGCCGCCGCCGCCAGCCCGCTTCTTTGCTTGATGCGTGTCGGCGGCTCCTTTCAGCGGCGAAGAAAGCCGCGCGGCAGAGATTTGTTTTTATGTAAAATGTATTGAAAGATTTACGTGAGATTTTAATAACCGGCCAGAAGAATCCAGCAGATGCTGCGTCGGGGTTTGGAGGGGCGGCGAGGACACAAAGAGGAAGAGTTTCAGCCACGCTCGTCTTCAACCGCTTCGCCTCACAAACAAATCAGCATCGAGTTTAAGATTCGCCTCTGAGGCGAGGCGTTAAAGCAGCTCGCTTCCACGCCGCAGGAAACCGCAGCTTCAGCATCCCCCCGTGTTTCAACTTCAGCCTGAAAAGATTCTCCAGATCCTCAGATCAGATCAGATCAGATCAGATCCAGCTTCTTCTCAGTTTGCAGTTCTGACCCACAAACTCAGATTTTTCTAAACTTGAAGCTAAAAAAATCTTTAACATTTGGACCTGAAACAAACTCAACTCTTTTTCTGAATCTCCCTGAACTTCACCACTGACCTGCTGCTCAGAGGTTCTGGTTCTGATGAGACTCAGACCTTCATGGAGGCAGCAGAAGCTGTTCAGGAACGTTGGTTCTGAAACCACGAAAACATCTGAGATTTCTGATCAACTTTTCTGATTTACAGCATGAAATCTACCAAAATAGAAGGAAGTGCCTCCATCTGTGTGTACCTGTTTGTGTGATTGTTGTGTACCTGTGTGTGAGCATATGTGTTTGTGTGTATGTCTTAATGTGTGTTTGTGTATCTGTGTGTGTGTGTGCATTTGTATATTTGTGATTCTTTGTACAGGTGTGTGTGTGTTGGTATTCCTCCCATTGCGGGGACCGGTTTCAGACTGGGGAACTGAGTTGGAACCACAAACATGGAAATCATTTGTGTTTGTGTGTGTTTGTTGGGTTCCTGTTGCGTCGCTGCAGCAGCGGTGAGGAGCGTGTGCGTCTGCAGTTTGATGCAAATGTTGAACAGACGTTGTGTTTGTTCAGATGAAGCGGGTTTGTCAGCTGAAGGCCAGATGTTTCGTCACGGTTCTGAGCGTGTCTGTCGTCCAGCAGAGGACAGCAGCCCGGAGAACCTGCTGCTGCACGGCCCGTTCTCCAGGAAGCCCAAGCGGATCCGGACGGCGTTTTCGCCCTCGCAGCTGCTGCGGTTGGAGCGAGCCTTCGAGAAGAACCACTACGTGGTCGGCGCTGAGAGGAAGCAGCTGGCCAGCGGGCTGTGCCTGACCGAGACGCAGGTAGGCATGATGGGAAATGGAGTGATGGGAGGTTTAAAATTTTGAGGGAAGGAGGGAAAATAAAAGAAAACTCAGTTTATTTTAGGACAACTTTTCAAAATAAGATAAATAAAACCTGCAGGGGAACTTTCAAAATAAATCTTTACATTTGTGTTGATCAAAGTTATTAAAAAATATGAATAGCCGTTGATCAATAACTGATCATCTCAGCTGCGGCGTGAAGTCAACAGTCGGAGCCCGCCTCCTTTTCCACAGAGTCTGCTGTCATCGGTTACCGTGGCGACGCCACAAACAGGGTGACTCATTTCTGCTGAGCTGGTTTCCCAGCAGGAGCTGCATCCCCGTCAGCCAGAAACCACAACCAGCTTCTATCCAGGACGCATCCGAGGGTTCAAACCCCAGACCGTCCCGAGACGCCCCACAGACCTGCGGGACTCGGTCAGTGTGTTCCCGGCAGGACGTTCCAGAAAACCCCGTCAGACGTGGGTCAGCGCTCTCGGGACCCGAGGCGGCTGCTCTGGAAGTGTCTCCTCGTTGAAATTTACGGTCCGACAGGTTCAGACGAGTCGTTTTCGTCGCCCACAGGGCTTGGATCAGCGCTATCGGCGGCTGTATCTCGACTGTGGGAGCTGTGGTGGAGCGTCTTTGTTGTTGGGTTTGATCTGAGGTTGCAGAAACACTTGTAGGAAGTTTATGAGAAAAACAGAAGCAGTTTGAGTGACAGCTTTAAGAAAGGCTGAAACGTCTGCTTCTGTCGAAGCCGCTGACCCAGACCATGATATTTACCCCGCTGTGCTTCACAGCTGACGCTCTTAGAGACCAGGTCTTTATGAAGAGCTGAACAAAGTGTTTAGTTTTATCAACAAGAAATATATTCATATTTAATTCTAAATGTTTTGATTCTCTCAATGGATCTTTCTGGAGCCTGAAAATGAAGCACGAGGTGAGACAGTCGGCTCCGCCCACATCAGGAAAGTTGAATAAAATGGCTGATTGGACAGGAAGTACATACAGGTGAAGCTGTATTCGGTCCAACTACATCCAATCAAAGAGACCCCACCCCCATTCATAAATGACACTTCAAGGAAAAACAAAAATGTTTTAATTTACATACTACCCCCCCCCCCATCAAAGGTGATTTGGACACCAGGCTGTGCAGACAAGGATTTCTTATGTTTATTTGGACCATTGACTGTATATAGAGGTCTGGACTGAGTGGACACCATTCATGCCATGTTTATAACTCGGGTAATAAACATTTACAAGCTCAGTCATACAGACTCTGGCATAAAGGCTAAAAATGAAGGATATTTAGAAGCTGCTAATTTATCAGAAATGTGTTCCCTGTAACACTAGAAGGTTCAGTTCTTCATCCGTAGAGATTATGGAACTATTATAAATATACTACGAGATCAGTCACTTTCCAGGTTTTATTTGAGGCGCGGTACATGGTTATACTGCGGTTTCCTTCCCTCCTCAAAGGCCCAGAGCGCTTCACACTCTGCTGAACACTGGCACCAACCTCCCACCAGAGGGGAGCTGGGGTTCAGTGTCTTGCCCAAGGACACTTCAACACACGGGCGCTCAAGTCAGAAATTGAACCTGTAATCTTCCGATCAGAGGTTGACCACCTTACCGCTGCACCACAGCCGCCCCAGCCATGTGTTGTGAAAATGGTTTCAGAAATGACGGAGCGATCCTGAGGTTAGAGGTTGATGTCTGCCTGACCTCCACCGTTCTGATGATGTCATTCAATGCAGAGAAACGGCGTCTGCATGCGCTCGTCTGTGGGCCGGTCCAGTAATATATACCAGTGGTTGGAACCAGAGGTAAAGCATCTCCTATGAAGGCGGGTCACACATACTCAGTCCGGTTCTCTGATACAGTCAAAGATTTGGAGGTTTAAACATGGAAGTCTATAGAAAACTCCTGCAGTGTGCCTCTAGTGGTCTTTTCAGGAACTACAACAACCAGAACCAGTCAGAAAGGTGTATCTGTGTGTGTGTGTGGGGGGGGGGGGGTCTCAGCCTCTCTGATCCTCAAGGATTAATTTGAAATTCATTGTGACGATGAAAATACGATTATTCAGAACATTATTGTTCCGTCATCGTTTAACGATCAGACTCTCACCAACACACACTTGGTGACACTGAACAACTGTGTGTCTGTGTGCAGGTGAAGGTGTGGTTCCAGAACCGCAGGACGAAGCACAAGCGTCAGAAGCTGGAGGAGGAGTCTCCGGAGGCGCAGCAGAAGAGGAAGGGCAGCCAACACGTCAGCCGCTGGAGAGCGGCCACGCAGCAGGCCGCCGGCGAGGACGTGGACGTCATCAGCGACGACTAGCGTCTGCGCAGACAAGCAGTCAGACACGCAGTCAGACACGCAGTCGGCCCAGTTGGAGATCAGAGAACTGTCAGCTCAGAACAGACAGAACCGGGTCCAGAACTTCAAACACAAACCAACATGTGGAAGAGACTCCATGAACCGGATCTCTGCAGAAATCTGGACGTTCCTCATTTCCTTCCAGTTCTCTGAAGAGAACATATTTATTTTAGAACGGTTCTGCTTCCTCTCTCTGGAGTTTCCTCAGAGACCTCCAGAGGGAGAAGAAGACGCTGAACTCTGGTCAGACTGGACCTGCTGACCTGGACTCTTCAGGAGGAGATCCGGACCTCCTCTCTCCTGATCTCCTCCATCTGAAGGCGTCTGCAGGGAACCAGTGAGCAGAACTTTTCACCCGATTCTGATGATGTTTATGAGGAGGCAGGAGATGTTTGAAGGTCACAGGAGCTCTGATCTCCTCCTGACTCTGATCTCCTCCTGACCACCTCCTTTGGACCTCCTCTGAGCCTCCTGAGGAAAAGACGCTGGAGGTGTTTTCAAATCCTGCAGTTCCAACGGCTTCTCACGTAGGGGGCGCTGTAGTCTGAAAGCAACTCTGACCAGCACAGAATGAAATCAGGGAGAAGAAAGGCGTCCTCCTGTGTAGGAGCTCCTCACTGCTCCTCACTGCTCCTCCTTCACTCAGGAGACATCTCCCACCTTCGTCATTGTTCCTGCTTCCTCAGATTCATGCTGTGGATGTTTGGTTCTCCTCCAAACACACGGAGCTAACGGCACCTCCTCCGTACGGCACCTCCTCCATACGGCACCTCCTCCGTACGGCACCTCCTCCGTACGGCACCTCCTCTGTACGGCACCTCCTCCATACAGCACCTCCTCCGTACGGCACCTCCTCCCTCTGGTTCTCCTCTGGCTCCCCGGAGGCTCAAACGTCGGGTTCTGGCGCTCCTTTTCAAAGACATAAAGGTGAAAGGTCAGAACGTCTGGGATCAGTTTGCTAGTTTTTATTTTCTTTAATCTTTTGGAAGAAATGTAGGTATTTATGTAAAATAACTGGACAAAGTATTCTATGCATCCTCCGTGTACATAGCGATGACATGAATAATGACGTGTGGACTGTTTGTTTCCGTTTGTTTTCTCCTCTCGACAGATTTACCTCACCTTCCTCCTATGTAGCACTTCTTAGATCTATTTTTTCAGTTTTTCAGGATCAAATGCACTAAATGTATGTTTGTACTTCCTATGTTCAACTTTAGGAAAATGTCAAAATAAAAGTTTTCATCAGTTGAAACTCTGCAGATGTTTTTCTTACTTGTACAGTTTTCCTTCTTCATGGTTCCATGGATGCAGACAGACACTTAAATAAAAACCATCACATTTACAGCACCAGTCTAAAGTTTAGGAGCTTTTCATCAGAAACTATTCAGATTATTGACTAGTTTAATCTGAAATCAAAGAACAAATGACTGGAGAATCCTTTTTTTTGTT
>NC_050521.1:28992935-29002848 GCF_002922805.2 Oryzias melastigma | reverse complement strand
TTTTCTTACTTCATTCTTCATGGTTCCATAGATGCAGACAGACAGTTATATAAAAACCATCACATTTACAGCACCAGTCTAAAGTTTAGGAGCTTTTCATCAGAAACGATTCAGATTATTGACTAGTTTAATCTGAAATCAAAGAACAAATGACTGGAGAATCCTGGAATCACTTTGTATCTCGCTGAATTTTGCTTATAGACTAAAATATTCCTTAACTTTAAAGTTTTCTTCTACCAACGTCACACCTGAACAGTCGCTGTCTTCTCTCTATCATAGAAATGAAAATAAAGTGTTTTGGTTTTAATTGGAAGAACCACATAGACTGGATTTGTTAGAATCACTTTCATTAAAATGCTGAACGTTCAGTCGTTTCTTTATTTCCTAAAGGATAAAGGTTTTCATTCATGATTCGTTTTAACTCCTAACCTGTAACGAGTTCATCTCCACCTTCAGTTGAGGTTCCAGTGTTTGTTCTTCATCTTCAGTATTTAGATATTTTCTTCTTCTTCATCTGCAGGAGCTCCATCTGCATCTCGTCTCATCTTAGCAGATGGAGCTCCTGGAGACCTCTGAGGGTCTTTGGTGGCAAAAACGATGGTTGTTGAGTTTAACCACATCAGTAAATGTATGAAACTTTTCACTAAATCAATGAAAAAAAACACCTTCATCGTCTGCTCTTCTTTGTGTTGTGATTGGTGGATCTTTGTGTTGGGATTGGTGGATCTTTGTGTTGTGATTGGTGGATCTTTGTGTTGGGATTGGTGGATCTATCTGTTGTGATCAGTGGATCTTTGTGTTGGGATTGGTGGATCTTTGTGTTGGGATTGGTGGATCTATCTGTTGTGATCACTGGATCTTTGTGTTGGGATTGGTGGATCTATCTGTTGTGATCAGTGGATCTTTGTGTTGGGATTGGTGGATCTATCTGTTGTGATTGGTGGATCTATCTGTTGTGATTGGTGGATCTTTGTGTTGGGATCGGTGGATCTTTGTGTTGGGATTGGTGGATCTATCTGTTGTGATCAGTGGATCTTTGTGTTGGGATTGGTGGATCTTTGTGTTGGGATTGGTGGATCTATCTGTTGGGATTGGTGGATCTTTGTGTTGGGATTGGTGGATCTTTGTGTTGGGATTGGTGGACATTTTTTGGTCTTTCCAGTGAGGTCACTACCTCGGTTTACATCAATTCTCTTTAGCCTAACTCCATCATGATTCACAGTATTTGATGTAAACATCTGAAAACAAACAGAAACTGAGGTTGGACTGAAACCTCTGAAGAACGTCTTCATGAACTCTCCTAAACTCAACCAGTTCACTAATCAAATACATAAAGTTTAGGAATGTTTTCCACATCCAGGAGGAGGAGGAGGAGGTGTGTAGGAGCTGGTGACGAGAGACGTCATCAATCAGAAAATAAAACACCAGCATCTGAAAGAGATAAAACGTTCCGGGTAATCGTGTCCTGAAATGTCAGAAACTACAAACACACTTTCCCGAGTGTCTCGGCTCACCTGGAGGGAATGGGAACGTACCGACCTTCAGGTGCTGCCGTCACCAACGCGCTGAAGAGACCACGAACGCCTCCATAGACCAGAAGATCCAGCAGAAGAAGCATGAAGTGTGAAGAGATCCTCCCCCATTGAAGGCTGCCTACCTGTCTGTTGGTGCTGTTGCCATGGCGACGTGTCAGCATTTTCACTGGGAGGTGGAGATAAAATAACAGATGGTGAGATGCATGTAGGTGCACGTCATAGAAAAACAAATTATCACGGAGCGAAGCGAGTGTTCAGGCCGCGTCCGGCTGGATCGGCATTCCAGCTCCAACCTGAAGGGGGGTGGGGGTGTGGGGGGGTCTGGAAAACCGGGATGAATCCCGTTTGCAGACACGATCCAGCATTCAGATTCATGGGAAACGTCTGCAGAGTCAACAGGATCAGCTGGAACTGAGGCCGACAGTCATGTGACTCGGGGTAAACGCTGCAGGGCAGGAAGGGACTCAAACCAACACACACCAACCTCTCAGCTGCAGCGGCCAGGATGTCTGTCGTGAGGTTTTAAATGGACTTTAGTTTCATTTGTTTGTTTTTATGTCCAGCTGATGTGATTTCTGTCGTCTGAACGTTGGGTCGTCCTGCAGACATCAGACTGATGATCTCAGACCTCAGATTCTGCAGGAAGAAAACCACCTAAAGTGGGAGATTGACTGGAGTTGCTCTGCCTACCTCAACAACAATTCTGAGGCTCTTTAATGTGTTCACCGATGGCTCCGCCCCCAAAAACTACCCTCCTCAAATAGATTTGGGTTCTGATAGAATCCGAACATTCCTGAGATATTTTTGCGTCTTTTTCTTGATCATCCAGTAGAAGATGACCGTCTCCGTCCTTTCTTCTTCTGTTGTTATTTTAGCCGAGCATTGGCTCCGCCTTCAGTCCTCTGGAAGCCTGAATTAGCGTCAGTCATCAGCGCGGCGCTCAGCAGCTCGGATGGTAATCAGAGTATTTATCCAAACAAGACGCATTAACTCTGTGCTCCTTTTCAAACCCCTCATCAACCAAATCAACCTAATTGCTGCCAATTAAAAGCAATTAAGTTCAGAGCTGGTTTGATGGCGCTCTGAAGCTGCAGCTCCGCCTCTGTCCGTCTACAGACACGCCTCCTGCTCTGAAGAAAGAGGAGCTGATGGAGGGGAATTCCACCTCCTCTCCCCCAAACACCTCTGAGGTTCTGGTGCCTCAATCTATGGACCATTAACTTCTCTGAACACCTTCAACAGGTGGGAACGTCTCAACAACAGGTCTGGTAAGTGGGCGGAGCTAAAGGTAAAGACATGGCTGTGAGCCAGGAGACAGAAGTCTGCTTTTTGTTGAGCGATCTTCACAACAGAGCTCGTTTGGAGTTTCTGTTTCTTCTGAAGGAAAGGTGGAGCTGCAGCTGCCGGTGTTTGATGGTCAGTCGGTGAACGCTCGCCGTCTTTCTGCAGACTCCGCCTGCTGTGTTCTGGAACCCAGTCTCATAGCAGAACCTCCAACCACCCTTACCCTGCTCCTGCCTGACCCCGTCTGAGGGAGCAGACAGGAAGAAGGTCCGATCCAGATCTGTCCTCTGCAGCCTCAGCATCACCTCCATCGTCTGGGAGACCCGGAAGTCTCAGGACCAGAGAGGCCAGACTTCCAGAGGTGTGACTCCGCCCTCAAAAGCACCTGCTGAAACCAGACCTTGATGTCTGTCAGAAGTCCTTCACAGAACCGATGCAGGTTTGTGAAGTAACAAGCTCACAAGCAATAATCTGGGATTAGGATCATCCTGGTCTGTCTGCAGGATTCCCGCTGGATCCAGAGGATCCTGATGGGGGGTTGGGTCACTCAGGTTTCAGCTCAGGAGTCAGACCCTCTCTCAGCCACGACCCCCTTCCTCTCAAACCTCTGTGGTGGGGAGTTGGCCCTCCTCCTGCATGGCGTCCCAGCATGCAGCGCTGCAGCAGAATAGCGTGCAACAGTTGGAGCAGCAGCCAGAAAGTCATGTGAGCGGCGGCGGAGCGCCCATAAAACTCTGTGATTCACATCCATCGATTCTCAGCAGCCTTTACTGACTGCTGCTCCTCACTAACTGCCGAGTAAACTCCTCCGTTTATGAGCGTCCTCCTCATGATGGATGAGATAATGATCCTCCTTAGTGCTCAGCAGCAAACACCTGAGGCGGACGCTCCTCCACAGCAGACCTTCATCTGTCCAACTCTCTGTAAAAAGTCCCTCAACATGCCAAAGGCCTGTCAGCTCAAACATCCTCACGATTTGTAGCTCCCGTTGCCGTGACAACGGAGCCAGCGGGCCTGATTTACGAGCGCGGTGACAGTTTAATGAGAGTTTTCAGCGCCGAGCGGCGTTTATAGAGTGGAAGAGCTGGTTGGGCTGGAGCTGATGGGCCTCTGCAGAGCCGTCGGAGGACCAGCCCATCCTGAATCAGCGCCTGCAGGCGGCCACGCCCGTCCCCAGCATTTCCTTCAGTGCCACCTGGACGGGCTGCCGGGATTGGCTGGCAGCACCTGAGAGCCAATGAGAGGCTGCCTCCAGCAGCGCGGCCCGGCCTGCACATGATGTTTCTATGAATCACCGCAGGAGCTCCAATTAAGAGTAATAACTCCTGAGGAAGCAGACGAGAGGCTGCCGAGCTCTGATTGAGATAATTAAGCTCAATCATGGAGAAAATACGGTTGTAGATTGACGTTAATGCAGCGCCGGCAGACGGCTGTTTATAGGTGTTTCACTCAAACCTTTATTTGTTCTGTGACTCATGACGACAAAACAGCAAAGAAGTTTTAGTTATTCTTTACTGGATGAAACTAAGTATGAGTACTGGAGCTTCAGGAGCTTCAAGCACAGATCTCCAGAACTCCACTGGTTTGTGCCTGCGTCCCCCTGAGGACGTCTGCGTCCTTCTGCAGACTGTCTGTTTCCTCCTGCAGATGTCTGCGTCCTCCTGCAGATCATCTGTTTCCTCCTGCAGACGTCTGCGTCCTCCTGCAGACGTCTGCGTCCCCCTGCAGATCGTCTGCTTCCCCCTGCAGATCGTCTGTTTCCCCCTGCAGATCGTCTGTTTCCTCCTGCAGATCGTCTGTTTCCTCCTGCAGACGTCTGCTTCCTCCTGAGGACGTCTGCGTCCTCCTGCAGACGCCTGCGTCCCCCTGCAGATCGTCTGTTTCCTCCTGAGGACGTCTACGTCCTTCTGCAGACTGTCTGCTTCCTCCTGCAGACGTCTGCGTCCTCCTGCAGACGTCTGCGTCCTCCTGCAGACGCCTGCGTCCCCCTGCAGATCGTCTGTTTCCTCCTGAGGACGTCTACGTCCTTCTGCAGACTGTCTGCTTCCTCCTGCAGACGTCTGCGTCCTCCTGCAGACGTCTGCGTCCTCCTGCAGACGCCTGCGTCCCCCTGCAGATCGTCTGTTTCCTCCTGAGGACGTCTACGTCCTTCTGCAGACTGTCTGCTTCCTCCTGCAGACGTCTGCGTCCTCCTGCAGACGTCTGCGTCCTCCTGCAGACGCCTGCGTCCCCCTGCAGATCGTCTGTTTCCTCCTGAGGACGTCTACGTCCTTCTGCAGACTGTCTGCTTCCTCCTGCAGACGTCTGCGTCCTCCTGCAGACGCCTGCGTCCTCCTGCAGATCGTCTGCGTCCCCCTGCAGATCGTCTGTTTCCTCCTGAGGACGTCTGCGTCCTCCTGCAGACGTCTGCGTCCTCCTGCAGATCGTCTGCGTCCTCTTGCAGATCGTCTGTTTCCTTCTGCAGATCGTCTGTTTCCTCCTGAGGACGTCTGCGTCCTCCTGCAGACGCCTACAGATAAAGATAGTTCACTGACATCTATTATTTTTTGATCGTATTCTGTCGTCTTTTAGCTTTTTCTGTTTGCTGCTTAACAGAAGCTGAAACACTTTAGGATGCAGATGTCTGAGTTCTCATAACAGAAACCAAAGCAGGTTCCACTCTAGAACAATGATGAGAAGAACATGGATGACATGAACTATCACATGATCTATCACATGATCTATCACATGATCAGGATGTCCAGGAGGAAGAACCTGCTCAGCGAAGCGCCGCCTTCCCCCCTGACTGATGTCTGGAGGAGAAAGACAACCACAGCAGGAGTCTGAGGGTTTGCTCTCAGGGAAGTTACGATGGTTTCATCTTAAAAGAGAAACTGGGTTTTTATAGGAGGACACTTTTCTGAGCAGTTTTCAGGATCCTCAGCAGACTGCAGAGGACTGGCATCTGATGGGTCACATGACTGAGCTGCTGGTCCTCTCAGTCCAGTCTCAGAACCACAGTTCAGTCTTTCAGTCTCTCAGAGTAGAAAATACTGATGACTGAGAAAAGACGGTTGCAGGTCCAGAACTACATGTTTGTTTGACTCTGAGGTCTTGGTGGGCGGAGCTGCTCTAGAACCTCCTCAGGGTGGAGGCTGAACGTGAAGCTGAACTGTTCTGGATGCATCCACACCTGTGCATCTGCTGCCTGTCTTAGAGCTGCTCCTCACACGGGACGATGCTTCACTCCTCCAGACGGGAAAGAAATCGTTTCAGAGAAACTTCTGCTTCAGTTCAGGTTATGTCGTTTTCTGAAATGTCTCTAATAAAACAGAATCTTCTGAGCTGTAAATCTGGAAGACTAGGGATGTTTTCTCGAGTGCAGCTTTGCTTCCTGCATGAAGTCATTAAGCCCAACAATAAAACGACAGTAAAAGTTGATGAAAGTTCGCAGTCATCGTTGGACGTCTTCCGATCGGCAGAAGCCCAGCGGCGCCGTGAGACATCAGACCTTCCTCCTGTCTTTCTTCATCTTCCTCTCATACAAGTCTGCACAGGTGATCTCAGGTACGCAGCTGCTCCCTGACAAACTGAAGGCTCCGTCTGCAGCTCTCCTTCAAGATTTCCTTCCTTTAGACCAACTAATATTGGAGGATCAAAGAACGGGATCATTTATCTGCAGTGAAACAGAAAGATGAGAAGAACTGATCCTCCAAGAAAAGATCGATTCTTCCCTCAAAGATCCTCAAGAATCACAGAGAAGGTTGGGATCAGAAGATCTGAACATCAGATCAGGAGTTACAGGAAACATGCAGAAACCTATCAGTTATGCTGATTCAGGGTCCTGGGTAGACCTTCTGAAAGGACACATGATATCCAAACGTGTTCATTCCAGGACTGCTCTCTCTGTCCATCCATCCATCCGTCTGTCCATCCGACCGACCGACCATCCATCCATCCATCCATCCGTCTAACTTCAGTCTCTAAAACTGGTTCTTGGTGATTCAAACATTAAATTTCCTCTAGAATTATTTCCATCAGGACAGATCTTTGGAACGTGAGAAAATGAGGTCCATGATCACTGTTGGTTTGGTTCTGGACCAATGAACTTGGACCGTAGATGAAGGCCAGAACCTGCTTTAGAGGTTCTACAGCATGGATCAGAACAGGGTGGAGGAGAACCGGAGAACCGTCTGTAAGTGATGTCCTCCTTCCTTCACAAAGTTCTCTGGTCTCAACGGTCTGCACTCCTCAGACTCATCGTTCATTGCTTGGTTCTGACTCCAGATGAAGATTGAGCTTTCACTCATAATGACCTCTGACCTGAGCTGACCTGTTGGGCTTCAAGAGAAAACCTGAAAGGACCCCCCCCTTCCATAACGGGACCTTTTTATTTAGATGAGCTCTTTGTGCTCGTTAGCGCACCTGAGTTCTGCTGCACTTCATTAAAGGAGATCTGCTGAAAGGCTCCGCTACCCAGCAAGGTAGCACTCTGCTAATTAATGTTAGAGGGAGGGGGCGGGCCACAGGCGGGGGGGGCAGCGCTTCATCTGCATCCATGTGACGGAGAAACAACAGAACCTCCAGTGTCTGTGGAAGGAGACCCTCGGGCTGTTTGGACGACCCGAGGGTCTCCTGCCTTCAGCGGGGGGGTCAGAAGGACCGGTCGGGGTATATCATGGATTTACGTCAGCTGCAGAATCTGCCTGTGAGGCCGGGGGGTGGGGGGGCTGCGGTTTTTAGGTGTATTTTGTGGGCGACGTGTAAATACTGTTTGATTTCATTGCAGCCGGCTGGGTGCTAATCAGATTCCAGACAAAAGGAAAATTGAATCTGGTAACAATTATCAGGTTTGATGGAGACAGTCACAGGAGCCGACTGCACTGATTATATTTAACTCCGATCCATGAGTCAAACAGAGCCAGAGGAATTGCAATTAGGCACCAAAGAGGTGTTGAAGACGGCAAGCGCTGCAGGAAAGTGAAAGAGTGACGAGAGAGACGAGGAAGGAGGGAAAGACTTTAGGAAGCTCACAGCCTGCGGGTCTGAACCGACGTTTCAGCCCAGAAAAACCCGCAGGACGCGTCTGGAGACACAACTAACCAGAGACGCATCAGAGGACAGCGGCGTCTTTAGCAGAAAATCTAACAGATTAGGATTAGAATCTGTGAAATCTGACAGATTTCTTTACAGAAACATTTTTCCTTTAATTCCTGGATGATCTCTGTCAAAATGATCATTTTCTTCTTTCATTTAAATGCATTTTTTAGATGTTCTTTTCGTTGTGTGTCCATCACCTGAACACAAACATGCTGTTCCTCAGAGAATCATGGGAAACTGGCGGCTCCAGATGCTTCATGTCTTCACAATCACTCCATGATAATCCACTTTATTTGTTTTGATTATTTCTAAAGAGAATTTCCTCATCCAGGTTTGTTTCAAATCATTTTCTTTTAAGTTTTAAAATATTATAAAGTCAAGACTTACAGACTTCTCATTCCAAATGTCCGGTAAACATCCACACTCAGACGACGTTTTGTTAAAATCTTTCGATGAATGTGTTTCAGTTGGAATCAGCAGCTCGACTGAACATGGAGGTTCTGCTGCTTTTCTGTGTAAGATGAGTTTAGTGGAGAACTTCAAACGTTCTAAAGAGGAACATAAACAGGCAGAACTCTTTCATTAGTAGATGGTGAGTCCAGACGCATCAATGACTTTACTTTTAGTACTTAATTAGAAAGTAAATCAGATTGTTTTATCTGAAGCCTCGTGCGACTAAATATCACATTATTTAATCTTTTCTTTTATTTGACCATCAGTCAGATTATTTCTATTGCGTTTTTTTTATTTCATAATTGTTTCAGTGTTCTTTTCTGCTTCCAGTCCACCTTAAGTTTTAACTTAATCCTCTGGTGTTTCCTCAAACAGCTGAAAGCACACATTCAATCAGTTTTCATTCTGAAAGCAAAGAGGTTTCTTTAACAGTGAATGTCAGGAGAAATCTGCGGTTGGTTTCAGTGAATCTGTCCTCCAGTTTCCAGCTGAAACGGCGTTTCTGGAGGTGTTTGTTGAGCACCTTCCCGCTCCTCCTCCAGCAGGTTTCCCAGCCTCTCTGCAGACTTTAGCCGGGGTCATTTGTATAAAAGGTGCAGGCAGGTTCAGGGACGCCTCGTTATCCGCTCCGTCCTTTCAAACCCTGAAAGCAAGTCCTTTTCTGCGGGCCCCCGCCTCCTGGCTGCTTGTTCAGCTGCAGCCATGCATGCCTAAACGGTGGGAGGAGGACGCTGCATCCTGCAAATTAGCAGGCTGATTTCCCTCCCCAGGTTTGGACAGAGGAACCTGCGGCTCATCGCCAGGAGGCAAACAGCGAGGCTGGCGTCACAGTGGCTGAGCCAAGATGGCCGCCTCGGATTCAAAATGATCTGGCTGCTGTTGTTACAGGCAGGAGTACCCAAATGTTGCTGCGCGGTCTGTTGAGCTGCAGACGCAGGAATGCAGCTGCCAGCAGGAACAACGAGCGCAGCTTTAATATGACTGTATGATTGTATCGACTGGCTGAGGTTCTGCAGTGGGAGAAGCTGTGGAGGAGACACCCCCATGAACATCACGGACACCCTCATGAACATCACGGACACCCTCATGAACACCCTCATGAACATCATGAACACCCTCATGAACATCATGAACACCCTCATGAACATCATGAACACCCCCAGGTCGCAGTGTTTCTTCATCCCATCGTTTTCAAGATTCTCTGTAAACATCCTTCAGAAACTTCACGACTGCGAGAGAACTTCACGACTGCGCAAAAACTTAATGACTGCGTGAGAACTTCCCGACTGCGAGAGAACTTCACGTCTGCGAGAGAACTTCCGACTGCGCGAGAACTTCATGACTGCGCAAGAACTTCACGACTGCGCAAAAACTTAATGACTGCGTGAGAACTTCCCGACTGCGAGAGAACTTCACGACTGCGAGAGAACTTCACGTCTGCCCAGCAACTTCACGACTGCGCAAGAACTTCCCGACTGCCCGGCAACTTCACGACTGCCCAGCAACTTCACGACTGCGCAAGAACTTCCCGACTGCGAGAGAACTTCCGACTGCGCGAGAAC